>NW_028229518.1:1377603-1530670 GCF_053477565.2 Lygodium microphyllum
TAATCAAAACAAATAAATGCATACCCAAACTGCACTTTCAGAACATATATCAGAAAACTGCCTTATCATTCTATAAAAAGGAGTTAAAGGAGAAGAGATGTGACCGTGAATTCTGTCACTTGTATAGAATTCGAGAGTGGCCCAAAAAGGCCAGCTGCTTTATACATAGAGAGAATGAAAGCCACACAAGATGTTGATTTCCCATCACTATAGATCCAGTCATCAGCCTCTGGCATGGCTAGCAAATCATCGAAAGATACACCTTTCTGCTCACTTTCCAACAAAATGCTTGGAAGATCTAAGCCCTGTAATTGACAGAAACCAGCGTTCATCACTCAAAAACTTATGGGCTGCATCAATGTGTAGCTCATCTCATGTACAGATACTATCATTTGTAACCATAAATTGATAGGATGTTGAATTGTTGAATTAGAAGCAAGCATGCTGGACATGCAAAAGTACCTTTGTTCCCAGACGTTTGTTAAGAGCTTCATTCCACATATTTGCAGCATAGTCAGGTTGTACCCTTGTCCACATGGTCATGACTGACATGACCTGATCACGCACACAGCATGAAATAATAATTGCAAATGCTACTGCTAAAATATGAAAAAACATTCAATATTACAAATTATATGGTAAGCCTCACAACTAATTCTTCTCTTGTAAGGTTTCTAGGGTGAAAATCAGGGTTCCTGACGAGGAAAACTGCTAAAAGGAAAAATATGAACAAAACTATTTCATGACATGGCTGAAATGGGGTAATTTATCAAAAACTAGGTAAAGATGGTCACCAGATGAGCATCAAGTGGAGGTGGATAATTGTCAGATCGTGTGTCTATCCAGCTGAAAATCATGTTATGATAACCATAAGGTTTTCCATCCATCTTGCGAGCATGCTCCCAGGCTGCAGTAACATTGAACTTTTCTCGTGCATCAGGATGTAAAGGCAAAAGGGTCACATGTGCATGCGCAACATCATTTAGCTGGAGGCGCCACCACTCGTCCCATGGAAGAACAACAATAATTTCCTCACCCTGGACAGTTCACAAACATGCATAATATTCACTATACCACAAAGTTCAGAAAGGGGGGAAATTTTTCTGAGAATTTGCCACTAGTTTTACTATGTTACCTGCTCGTTTTCATGACCAGATTCACCAACCCATAGCTGATTATTCTCATCTCTTAGACATACAGCAGTGTGACCAGCATAAGCACCAGTCACCCACTTTTCAAGAGTCTCAAAACCTCCCCAACGGCCACGGATCTTGGACAGTGCAAGAAAATCGCCAGAATGAATATCATCAGTAGAAAAATTCGACACCTGTGGTCCCAAACGTTTCACTAGTTTGGTTCCCATATGCTTCTCTAAGAAAGCAATATTTGTACTTTCACCCCATCCTGTATTGGAAAACAAAGGAAGAACATCCCAAAGTGCTTCAACTGTCCCCAGCATACCTGCTGGCATTAAGAAAACAGAAAGGCCATGCTGTAATACCTGTATCAGAACACAAAGGATCAGACCAGGATGCTGTCTCTGAATTTACTCAAACCAATTTAGCAAAAATAAACAAAGGGTGAACATTGCATGATGTTTACTCAATTTTCTCCTTTCTCATTATCCCCAGGAGGATTGAAATAAGTAGATATTTATTAGTAAGGTGATTTAACCTAAGCTCAATTTGATACCCATGAAGGGTTTAGCACACTGTTCTTAGCAGCATAATCAGAAAAAACAGAAGCATGGCAGTAAAAGCAATATAGTAATACCTCTGCAAAGTGCAACACTCAGGAGGGCTTTAGCACAAAAGGGTGTTTGAAATGGAGTTATAGATCTACAACCAACTAAACTGACTTCTGAAGATATAACACTACCAGCTACATGAAGCCACTGAATGGAGATGTACTCACAACCGACATGATCAGACTCTGCACAAACAGAGTGAGTTGTGTTCTCCTGATTCTTTTGTCTAATTTCAGCACTCATGTACAAGGAGAAAGATACTATGGGCCAGCATGTGATGAGACAAGACGGAATGGAAGGATATGAACAAGGAGACTTCTATGGCTTTTGTGAGATGCAAATCCTTACCTATAGGAAGTTGGCCAAATTAGCCTAAAATGACGAAAATTCAAAAAGGGCTGTTTTAGTGGTTAAAAGTGGAGTTACTCCAATGAGTGACTAACTAATACATTGACTGATCGAGCACCTCTCTAGTAACATTCTGGTCCATTGTAGGCCATATTTGGGCATCTAAGTGCCCTACAACCATGATCCTCTTGCAGGAATACAGCTCTAGTACACACACCCGTGAATGAGGTAGGTGGTTTACACTCTCCCACTAGAACTGGACCTGTTCTAAAATGCATGGCCTCTTTGACATGGTCTGCAGTTGTCAGGTTGCCACAAAGCAAGCATATACACTAGCAATGATCCATTGATAACACGCATTATCAAGCACTCCATCAACAAAGCCGGAAGATCATAGCCCAAACACCTTGGTGGGCAATCGGAACCAATAACACCTGCGAGCTAATGTGTGAATACCTTTGAGCTACCAATAATGTCACATCAGGCCATTCTACCACAGCAATAATCTTCTCAGGGTCTATCTAAACAAAAGCTTGGATGTGAAAAATCATGTTTAGATGTCCCCAGTGCTCATCCTTCAACTTGGAACAGACAATGACATCAGCAAAGAATGCATCAGCATAATTGTGAATTGTAGTTCGGATCCATCATTCTGCTGGGAAGAAAGGGCAGAATTTGTGAGACTAAAAGGCATCATCTTGTAATTATGCAGTATGGAAGCAAGAAAAGAACACTGAGACAGAAGAAGAACACTGATGAGAATGAAGGGTAAAACTCAAATCTGAACAATTGGAAAGCAGGTTGAAAACAACAGCCCCTGATTCTCAACTATGAAAGCATCAAAGCAAGAGATTCTGGAGGAAGTGAAGCACCTTGAGCTGCCATGAGCTCATTGGAAGTTGTGCCCCTGCCTTATGTGCTGCCACCGCCACACTCTACCTGCACCCTCCAGCTGATGCGGCCTGCCCCCTCGCCCCCTCCAGTTGACACTGCCTGCTCCAGGCTGCCTGCAGTATCTCACCCTCAATGCCAACTGAACTGTTAGGAGTCAGCTCCCTGCCACATCAACAGTCGGACTGTCCGTGCAGTCCAACTGCAGTCGGCTGCATTTAAACCGACCTGCCTATTTTGGGCATTTTTCGAGGCATTCTTTTCAGCCTTTTAAAGGCTGAGTATCTAGCAGACTACATCACCTGCATTTGACAGATTTCAGCCTGCTGGTGATGGAGACAGCACTCGGGGCTGACGGAGATCAAGGTCCTCAAGGCGGAGACATACGCAAATATTCTCTCTGCACCCATGTATAATTGTGCATCCTTATACAGCATTCTTCACTGCAGATTTTTTGTGTTTCGTTGTGTGTGTGTCTCTCTCTCTCTCTCTCTCTCTCTCTCTCTCTCTCTCTCTCTCTCTCCGTTCACTCTTTGTCATAGTCATTCATTTCCGCATTGCTTCACTTTGACATGGTATCAAAGCATTGAAGGACTGACCTAGGGTGGACCTATCTGAAGAGGAGTTTTCACTCTGACATGGTATCAGAGCATTGAAGGACTAGGGTGTGTGAAGAAAACTGCGAGGGTTGCACTAAGGACACATAGAGTGTATGCACTGAGGACACATGGAGTGTATGACCACGACAAAAACACAAAGAGACTGACACAAACACAGATGGCAAAACTCAAGCCCTAAACGCAAAACTCAAAACTCAAACACAAACAAAAGAAGGGAGAGAGAGAACACAACTCTGAAGTGAATGAATGTTGTAAATGAATGTAAGAGTATACAGTGTGCTCAAGGGCAGAGCAATGCCGGAGTGTGACGTCCACCAGAGACGGATCCCAAGTCTGTGACCACCAGTCGAAGCGTAGGAGTGTTGAATAGTGAATGGCAGCAAGTTGATCACCAAAACGCAGCAGTCTGGAGGCAAGAACTGTGCACAGTTTGCTGTAAACAACAGGCTGAAACAATGTCTGATGTGACTGGCGATGACTGGATGATCAAATCGCAGCAGATGATGATGTCACCAGCAACTGACATCAGCATCAATGAAGGCGCTAGCAGCAGGAGCAAGCATGGATAGAGTGGCAGCTGTCTCGAGGGCTGGACAGCCACGAGGGAGGAGGCTGATGGCTGAAATCTACACGTGGAGTGAGAAACCTGCACAGATGGAATGAGGCTGAATGGGGGCAGCCTGTCTATTTATAGATGTGGAAGGGTGCCCCAAAAATTAGGGTTTCCACTGAACTCTCTCGAACCGCTTCCTGTTTTAGGGTTTTTACTCTAAAAGAGCATTTTTTAGTGTATTTTGGGACTGTTTAAGAGGCTAATCAGCAAGTAATGCATATTTTAGCTCAACAAGGTGGACCTATCTGAAGAGGATTTTTCAGTGCGACACAAGGCTACATTTTCAGCGTTCAAGTGCGAGCAGGTAGACTCCGCATCAAAACAAGGCTGAGGCGAGCATGGGCGTGCAAGAAAAGAGAAGATTTACTAAAGCTGCTACTGTTTTTCTGCTGTTAGAGAAGGAAGAAGATTGTGTTTTTGGCCTTCAAGTGCAGATTTTACCTTTTCATCGCCTCCGGCGGCTGAAGAAGGCTCAAGACGCGCAAACAAGAGCCCTAGCAAGTTGCGTTCTCACAGTCAAAGGGGGTTTCTTTTGTGTTTGTGCAGGCATTGTAGGTGAGATGTCTACAAAGACTGACGTGGAGTTCCAAGCAATCATGGACCGTCTTACTGGCTCTTCCATCATCAGATCAAAAGCTCGATGGTAACAATTACTGCATATGACGTGTGATGATGTTGGCCATATTGGAGTCTTATGATTTGGCAGAGCTTGTGATGGAGGAGATCAACCAGCTCTCAGTGAGAGATAAGTCCAAAGTCTCTTCTAGTGCTCGTGCAGAGTTGACCAGAGCCCAATCTCATTGGGACAAACTGAATGCCAAGATTCGTTCTTTTCTTTTGTAACGTGCCCGCCTATCAGTTGTCCAAGTACGTTTTTAGCGGTCCACCGAGAGACGAGTCTAAGCGACGTCGCCCGGCACTCACATGAAATGTTACGGGGTTTGTCACCTAGGGTTTCTTGGGTCCGCCTCGCAACAGAACGTTCGCGGCCAAACCCACTAGGATTGACCTAAAATTTGAGTTCCTCCCATGCTGCACTTGGTTCAAAGAGAATGGGAAACGAAAGAGATGCGCCGCTCAACCTCTCTGCCCGTAGGGCATAGTCCCATTCCGATCCCCTAAAACTATATGAATCAGGATTCTAACTTGACAATTGATAAGGGTCGGTCGTCGGTAAAACCTTGTGAGAAGCCTCCCAGTTCTGCGGGACCACCCTACCGTAGGACAGACCCATCAGGTGTTCCGCCCACCCGCTTCCCTCAATGGGCGTTCTTTAGTTATCTAATAGGTCCTATCACATTTATGTATGACATTTAAAATCAACTTCCTTAATTAAGCCTTTTAAGGAACAGGGTCCGTTCGCGTAACTTATAGCACTGACACGAAGACAGAGCAAACAGTCCTTTTGACAAACAAGTTCCTTAACTTATCTTTAAATTAATCTTTGTCTCTTATCCATACAAGAGAAATTACATTTCCCTTCTACCTTGCAGAAGTACCCGGTCCAAATCACATGGCACCATAATTCCCATCCATTATCTAGAATAGGATCTTCCAACGCCAAAGACCTTGGGCTCACGGCAGTTTTCAACTCCGTTCCGAACGGGTAAGGAGTGTCCTGTAGGGCAAGGTTAGACACGAAGATCGAGGTAGACAGACCTTACGCGCAGTGAGAGAGTCAGAGAGAGTGCGAGTGAGCAGAGTAGAGAGTATACACGTTTTTCGGTACAATGACTAGAGTACCACTTTAGGTTTTAGATAGATATATGTATGAAAGTACAATGTGCTAAAAGTGTGTTCACACCCGTGCACATATAAAAGGCACGATGGCCCTTTATTCCCAACAACCTTCCACCTAAAGGCAATGTGCCTTAAGAGGAGAAAAGAATCAGCTAATTCTAAGTATGTACAAAGCTAAAATAAATATATCTATCCAACTCCCATCATCTGTCGGCAATGAGCAAACCGCTCTGCTGGAAGACCCTTCGTAAGAAGGTCTGCACGATTATCATCTGTATGCACTTTGACAAGCTCAATGCTCTTGCTGTCAAGTACATCTCTAATGAAGTGGTACTTCACCTATATGTGCTTTGTCTTTGCATGAAAGACGAGATTCCATGCTAGCATGATAGCACTCTGACTATCACAATGGAGAACAAGTAACTCTGTGATGCCAAGCTCTCCACCAGACGTGAAAGCCATAAAGCCTCCTTGCATACCTCAGTGGCAGCTACATACTCTGCCTCTGTAGTAGACAATGCAACACACTTTTGTAGCTTGGAGATCCGAGAGACTGCTCCTCCTGTGAAAGTAAACACGTACCCAAAAGTGAACTTCCTGCAGTCCGCATGACCAGCATAGTCTGCATCCGTACAGCCAACAACAGATGCCTTCTACTTTCCAAAGCATATGCACAACTCCTTTGTGCCTTTGAGGTATCTCATAATACGTTTCACTACCTCCCAGTGCTTCTTGCCAGGGGTTGCCATGTATTTGCTAACCACTCCCACTGCAAAAGCAATGTCAAGACATGTAGCAACCATAACATACATCAAACTGCCAACAGCTGAAGCATATGGTATCTTGGTCATTTCAGCCTTCTCATCATGAGATGTAGGGCTGTCCTCTGCACTGAGTTTCACATATGGAGGCAATGAAACCCCAATTGTTTTTCCCCCCTCCATATTGAAACGCTGCAAAACCAAATATACTCCTGCTGAGATAGATAGAGTAAGCCTTTAGATCTATCTCTGAGTATTCGCATGCCAAGAATGTGATTTGTATCACCCAAATTCTTCATGTCAAAGCTGCCATGAAGAATTTGCTCCAATGAACCCAAGGCATGAGTATCCCTGCCAACAATCAGCATGTTATCAACATACAAAACCAAGATAATCAGGTTGCCATCTGCTGCCTTCTTGGTGTACAAGCAGTGATCCACTTGACTTCTATGAAAGCCTTGGGACTGCATGAATGTATCAAACTTATAATACCATTCTCTTGGTGCTTGTTTCAGCCCATACAAACTCCTTTTGAGTTTACATACCATTTTTTCTTTCCCTTTTTCAACAAATCCTTCAGACTGCTGCATATATATGTTTTCATGCAAATCACCATGTAAAAGCGCAGTCTTTACATCCACCTGTATGAGCTTCATATCCTCAATTGCAACCAAGCCCAAAATGATTCTCAATGTAGTCATCTTGACTATAGGAGAGAAAATCTCATCAAAGTCAATTTCATGCTCCTACTTGTACCCCTTTGCAACCAATCTTACTTTGTACTTTGGTGAGGAACCAGAAGTGACCTTCATTTTGTAAATCCATTTGCATGGAAGGGTTTTTTGCCCTTTAGGCAACTACACCAAGTCCCAAGTGCCATTTTTTTCAAGAGATTCCATCTCTGACAGCATGGTTTTATACCATTTCTTGTTGTCCTATCTATCCATTGCTTCCTTGAAGCAAGACGGTTCACCAGTCTGTCAGCATGACATACTCAGCCATATTAATTGCACCATGAACAAATCTGTCAGGTTGTCTAGTAGCCCTAGACGATCTCCTAACCCAATGGTCATTGTTTGCTGGTTGTTCCTCCAAATTTCCATTTTCAGCATACTGTCCTAGCATTTCAACCTGCAAATCAGCATTAACAGCTTGCTGTTCTGGCTGTTCCTGCACATGTAATGGCTCATTTTCATGGGCAATAGTTGGCTGATCATTTCCAGCATCATTTCCTGCATTTACAGGTTTATTTACAGCAGGTATTTGCTGCTGTACAGCGGGCACATTTTGCTATCCAAAAGGTATTTCTTCCCGGAATACAACCCTACGGACCTCCTCAGTCTTTTCGGGTTGTTTGTGCATGCGATCTTCCCGGAAGATAACGTCATTGCTACGTACTATTTTCCTTTTCTCGGGATCCCACATTTTATACCCCATTTCACCCTCGTCACCATATCCTAGAAAAATGCATTTACAGGACTTTGGCTCAAGTTTGCTGCATTTTTCTTTACGAATGTGCACAAAAGCCTCGCAGCCAAATACTTTCAGATGAGCATATGAAGGTGGCTTGCCCGACCACGCTTCTTGGGGAACTCCCCCCCTCCCAAAGACCTATTTGGTGACCGATTAATCAAGTGAACGGCTGTCATAACAGCCTCTGCCCAAAAACCATGGGGTAATGCAACATGAGATAGCATCGTACGGACCTTATCCTGTATGGTCCGATTCATACGCTCTGCAACTCCATTTTGGGATGGATTATGAGGTGCAGTGAGCTCCCTCTTTATCCCTTTGCTGTCACAAAATGCCCGAAAGGCTTTGGACACATATTCCCCACCATTGTCAGAGCGAAAACACTTAAGTGTCTTATCTGTCTGATTTTCAGCCAATGCCAAGAATTTTTTAAACTTGTCAAGCACCTCATCCTTGCTACAAATAGGGTAAACCCATACTTTCCGTGTAGCATCATCGACAAAGGTGACAAAATATTTCTTTCCCCCTAAAGATAATCCTGACATTTGACATACATCCGAATGTACTAACTCTAGAGGAGAAGATTTCAAAGAAAGAGACTTTTTGTGAGAAGTCTGTGCGTGTTTGCCATAAATACAATGATCACAGTGCTCAAAATCAGCATAACGAAGACAAGGCAAGTAACCCAAACGAGAAAGTACTTTCATTCCTTTTTGACTCATGTGTCCCAACCCGCCATGCCACAAAGAAACACTTGGCTCCTCGGTCACCACAACAACATGGTCACGCACACTAGATACATGAAGTGGATACAACGTATCACTCTTGCAACCTCTGACAATAACCCTGGATCCCTTACAGATCTTCCATTTTCCATCACCAAGGTGGTATGAAAACCATCATCATCTAGCTGCCCTGTGCTAATCAAGCTCTTCTTGAGCTGAGGTACATGCCGTACATGTTGAAGTGTAAAGACAGAGCCATGCTGAAACTGTAACTGCACATTGCCAATACCTGCAATCTCACATGCATAGTTGTCCCCAAGATGGACAACACCATGTCGATCCCCTGTATATGCGGAAAACCACTCACGATGAGGGGTGACAAGAAAGGAAGCCAACTGGCTGAAAATGGAGTTAAACTCACTCAAGTGAGTAGACATTGCTGTACCTTCTTTCATACGCAAATCCATAAGCTTTTTCAGCCAATACACTTTACTTGCAGCACTCTTCTGTGCATACAGTTCTTCCAGTCTAGTCCATATAGCATATGCAGAATCCAAACCTTCAATGTTGAAGAGCAAGGCATCAGAAATCGATAGCTCTATGGTTGAGCGTGCAAGCTCATTCAACTCATCCCAATCGTCCTAATCCATGTCCGCAGGCTTTGCCCCTTTAGTTTTGATCGGCTTTGCCTGCTTCTTTTGTAACAGGATATTGTAGCACTGTTTTTGCCACACTGCAAAATTATGTGTGCCTTCAAGCTTCTTTATATGCATCAAATTACTGCTGTCATTGCTGCCAGCCATGGTTTTCAGCTCAAATGTGACCAAAAAACCAGTAAATGCAGGCCCAAATTGTCACCCAAGTGACCAAGGTACAAACAAGTACCAATCAGCAATAAATGACCACGCAGAAGTACAGATTTCAGATCTGTAATTCAGTTTTCAGAAGCACCAAATCAAGTGCTACAGCATTATCCAACTGATTGCAGCTGTTCCAAAGGGCATGTGCATCACATTACATGAGAAATCCCAAAATTTCAGCTGCAATTTCTGTTGTACGTGTACCCACGGGCATAAAATTCGACATGAACGGTCAAAAGCCCCAAAATTTCGTGCTCAAAAGCGTCAAACACACATCTGCATTTCCTCTGTCATGCATAGGACGGTCCAATTTTGCAAAATAAAGCAATTTCAGCAAAACCCCCAAATTTCACCAAGTGTTGATGTCCAAATTGTGCGGAATTCAACCTCCATGTACATAAAATGACCAAATGCTGCACAAATTTTGCCCAAATCGCAAAAGCCCCAAATTGCACAGGGTCCAGTGTGCCTCAATGTCGAGAAATTGGGTCAATTTCAGCCCAATTTGTGCATGTACATGAAAAGCCCCAAATGTCGGGGACAAAATGTCACAAATTCCTGTAATTTTTGAGAGAAATATCACTGTTGCATCTTGCTCCCATGAAATCTAGACAAATCCCCAAATTTTCCAAGTCCTGCGTGCATTAATTCTAGTGAAACTGAAAGAATTTCACTAAATGTGAAAAGCCCCAAAATTCCCGGGCAAATGTGCACCGACTTTGCAATTTCTGAGTCAAATTATCCAATTCTGTGTTGAGATCCCCAGATTCGAGAAAAGCCCCAAATTTCTGAGCCAATTTTACACAGATCTAAAATCTTGTGCTTACGCGCGTGAAACAACGTCAGTGGGTGAAGCAATTATCAGAAAAAAAGGATTGAATTTTGGAAAAAATCTGACGGGTCAACGGACCCATCAGTCGTGCGTTGTGACACCCGCTGGACACGGCGCCTGTTCGCCGGTCCCTCACGCCGCGTCAACTGGTCGCCCCTGTCACCCATCGTGCAGTCGCTGTTCCCTACAGACGTTGCACCCACTGGTCCACACCTGCCACGCTGTCACCTGTCGCCGTGCAGCTGTCGCGCCCGTCACCAGTTTGCAATCACCGTCAGCTATACTGCTGATCGCCCGCTATGCCTGCAGCAATAGTCGCCTACTCTCCAGCATCCACGACTTGTCATGTGCCCTGCAGTGACAACTGCAAACTGTCGTCTGCTGCTCGTCGGACTCCTGCAACAGACGAGCCTATTTGCAACCTGCCTGTTGCTTCTGTCGACTGCCTCTTGCCAACTCTGATACCAATTTGTAGGCCAAGGTTAGGCACGGAGATCGAGGTAGACAGACCTTACACGCAATGAGAGAGTCAGAGAGAGTGCGAGTGAGCAGAGTAGAGAGTGAACATGTTTTTCGGTACAATGACTAGAGTACCACTTTAGGTTTTAGATAGATATATGTATGAAAGTACAATGTGCTAAGGGTGTGTTCACACCCATGCACATATAAAAGGCACGATGGCCCTTTATTCCCAACATGTCCAAAGCTCTACTTGACCCCAAGTAGCCTAGGAGTGACGCACAATTTCCGTGGTTGGCCTTTTCACCACTCGACCTTCAACCCATGAATCGGGCAGTGCCCTCTTGGGTTGAAGCATAGTGTGACCTTGGAGATGATCCACCCATGCAAAATATCCTTTTCTTAATTAATCCAGTTAAGAATCAAGCACAATCAAAGCAATCAGCCTAATATCATCTTCCAAGAAAACGTTCCTTTATCCCCATGGCAACTTGTCGTCACACACCCCTGCCATGGATTTACCATCAATCACAAGCACTTGGAATAATCATCCAAACCACAATCCAACAAACAGTTGAATGTAAAAGCATTTAGGGTGTTGTTCGATCAACCAACAAAAACAATGGTATTCTTTTCCAAACATTGCGGAAATAGTTGCTATCACAAGACTGTGACAACTACTACCTTTTTGTTGATTTCTTTATTACATATTTTATTTGGGTTTTCTTTTTGGAAGGATCCCTCTTGAAATCTAAACGCCTGAGTTGCATGGCCAGTTTGTGAAACGGACAGGAATATCTAGTGAGTCAAGACTGGACAGTTAAGGTCCAGTATAAGTCTGGAAGAGACTGATGGCACTGTAGATTGACAAGCCTGGAAGAGACTTGTGAAAGTGTATATGGACAAGTGTGTTGAAGAACTAGCCTGGAAGAGACTAGTTCAAAGTGAAGATGGACAAATCTTCAAGAGATTAGTCCATGTGGGATCATCAGTGGAAATTCACTTTCAATTGAGCTACATTACAAATTTGGATGTAGCCATAGTCTGCAAAGATGGTCAGAAGACTAGTGGGATGCAATGGAAGCAACTCCTAAAATTTAGGGAGTTACTATTTTTGGACCCCAGAATCTTTTCACGTCATTATCTTCATTTTTGTACGAGGATTAATCCTCTGGTCTGTGACGAGGTCAAATTTTGAACCGAGGATGGAGAATTTTAGACCGAAAGGTTTAAACAGGAAAATTGTTACATGTATGCCATGTGTCACAATTTGGGCATAAATTCCCAAAAGAGAGAGAGAGGGCAGCACAAAAACGAGTTTCAATGCATGGGGGGCTCATTTTTGTGAAAGGGAGATGGATTGCTGCAGATGGAGAGCTCTTGAGAGCTGGTCTACCTTGTCTATGATGCACAGAGGCTTGAGCTTGCTTCCTACTCTCTCTCTCTCTCCCTGACAGTACGGTTATGCTGCAGAATCAAGGGCCTTTCTTCTGATTCAGGTACAGCTGTGTGGAATATGCTATTTTTGCATGAGGCAAGAGCCTCTTTTCTCCAGGAACAGGACCAATTGTTTGCTGCCCACAAGCAGGAACAGGTGAGGGTGGTAACCTCACCAAGCAAGTATCTGAAACAGCATCAAATCAGTTCTGATTCTGGACTGTTCAGAGGTTATTTCAGAGCCCAAATGATGTCAGAATCAAGGGGCACTTGGCCCAGATGATGCAGGACAGTGCAGGGAACAATATGAGCTGAAACAGGTGTCAAAACAGGTCTGAACCAGTAATTACAGTGGGCTGAACAGTACAGGGAACAATATGAGTTGTAAACAGGTTTCAGAACAGGTCTGAACCAGTAAATACAGCAGGTTGAAATGGTCAATTCTGCACTCCAACCAGAAGATTCAGACTTGGGCAGAGTTTCCCCTCCTGGTCAACTTGATTTGGGTCAGTAATTGTACTGTTATGCTGTCAAATTTCACCCAGCATAGGTGAAAGACAGCCCACTGTACTTTCTCTTTTTAAAAATAAAGAAATACCGCAAGGGGCGCCTAACTTAGGGGCCAACAGGGTGTCTGTGTGGCAACAGGAGCATTCTAGCTTCCTGTATTTCTTCTTGATTCTATGTCTTTAAGTTCAGGTAAAGTGGACGACTGTTAATTGGGTGAAAGCATTTAAGTATTTTGGTTGTACACTACCGCCCTTTCCAGAGAACAGGCCGATTATAGTTGCGATAACATTTCCATCACATATTTGCTCTCCCCTTTGGGATCAAAGAGCGATACTAGGCAGAATTTTAATTGACTTTATCTTCCTTTCCCCTAACGAATGAGAGACAAATTTGTAACGATTACAAGCTCTTATACGATACAAGACTATCCCTCAATGTAAAATAATTTTCAAGTTATTGCGCAAGTTGTAATCAATTCATGGTTTGGCAGCACAAGGTAAACTCTTCAACCCTTATTTAATGTGAAACCTTCATAGGATGGATGCAAGACTTTAATGCAAGATCAATTCATGTACCATCGATGTATATTTCGTATAATCCTTTCTATGCATATACTATCTATGTGCATAACCCTCAAGGTAACCTTGTATGCTTTTCATGCTACGTACGATTTTGTCGCGTAGCACTAGGATGCACTAATTGTAATTGGGTACAAGGATTTGGGCGACCTCAATGCACCATGTGCATAAATCTATGCAAGGTCATCTTTAGTTGCAGAAAGAATTTCCCTATAATCCCCTGTGAGTTCATTAACTATTGAAAAATAAATTCAGGTTACTTGTTGTAATGAACTCATGCGCATGCCGAAGCGATATAGCCTATGTCTCAATGAATAGCGGAGATGGTAATTAGTACCTGGATATTTGGATATGAATTGCCCAAACCCGACATTATATTCGTATTAGCAGAAACACCTTGGCCGGTGGCACCAAGGTTGGATGCGGGATTACCGTGGATGCGTGCCTCCCTCAGTTTGGGGGCCATACTTTCAGCTTATAAATCTCTCTCTCTCTCTCTCTCTCTCTCTCTCTCTCTCTCTCTCTCTCTCTCTCTCTCTCTCTCTCTCGTCGGAGAGAGAGCGTGACGGGGTGACTCTCCTCTATCGCGAAGGGAGGGGTTAAACTCGTGGGAAAAAGGGAATAAGTCTGCAGGGACGAAAGGAGTGTGTAATCACCCTCTAAGGAGGGAAAGAGAAGGAGAATCTTCTTTAGAAGGTCCTCTCTCTCTCTCTCCTTTACAGGCCGGCAGCAAGGGGGGGAAGAGAAAATTAACGCACTCCCTTTGCTTAAGGAGGGGGGGGAAGAGGTGGTATCTCCTTCCTTTTTTTTATGAATGGGGTGAATGGGGGGAGGTTTATAGGGGAAGGGTGGGGTATTATTGGGGTTCTCCCCACCTCCACCTGGGCGGCCAGAAATGCCTTGCCGCCATGCAGTCAGCTTTTTTTTTTTTTTTGGGGGGGGGGGGGGGGGCGGGGGGGGGGGAAGGAGTTTTTTTTTTAATAAGATTTCAACTAATTTGATTATTTGTTGGGGGGGAGGGAGGGGTTCCTACATGAAGGAGACATTACATCTTTTTCTGTCTTGTACAATAGCTGTGATAGCCCATATAGAGCACTTGACGGTGGCTCAAGAGATATGGTTGGAACTTGACCAGATGTACAACCGGATGACCCTTATGAAGAGGGTTTCTTTGGAGGTGCAAATGCGAACCTTGTCCGTGAATAAGTCTTCTTTGCTTCGGGAACACATTAATAAGCTTCGGCAGCTTCAATTGCATGTTCAAAATGCAAAAAAAACCCATTTCCTCCGAAGACATGGCAATCACTAGTCCCAGTTGCCGCCACGATTCAATACTTTTTATTCCGCTCTTATTGCTTCAAGGCGGGAGTCGACTCTTCGATGGGAAGAGTCGGTTCCTATGGTCTTGGACCAAGAGGAACAAATGAAGATACACAATGCTTCCAAATCGGAGGCATTGGGAATGGACCAAAAGAAGGAGGAGGACAACAAATCCAAGGAGGACAAAGAGAAAGAATCGACATGCAATATTTGTGGTAAGACAAGCCATTGGAAGCAGGATTGCCCCAACAAGAACAAGAAGGACACCAAGAAGGACACGAAGGCATCTGGAGCGGTGGCTACACCCTCATCAGCTGCTTTTCTACACTTACCGGTCATTGAGGACCCCACATCGAAGACTTCTGATGCTGCGACAACAACTCCCTAGACTCGAGAGTGGATCGTGGACAGTGGTGCCTCATGGCACATGACTCCTTCGATAGTAGGTGTTGCCCATTTACAACCCTCGCATGGGCAGATTCTCATAGGAGATAGCTCTTCTGTGTCTATTGCTGCTCGAGGTAAAATGTAGCTGATTCCAGATGGACATGGTGATACCTACACTTCCAAGGTGTTGCATGTGCCAAGTTTAGGATATCATTTACTTTCGGTACATAAGATTTGTACTCTTGGTCTCTTGGTGGAGTTTAACAATGATGTTGTATAAGTTCTTGGTCGTGGATCGAGGAAAGTTCTCTCTTCAAGGTATGAGGAGAACGGCATCTACAAATTGAAGTCTTTTTCCGCTCTTACCTCTCTTCTTCTTACCTCTCAGACACAGCCCGAGCTATGGCATGCTCGGTTTGGCCACCTGAACTATGAGTATCTTCGAAAGGCATTGTGAGGATCGCTTGCTCGAGGTTTGCCGGACATAGTGGTGAGCAGCCATGTGTCTCCTACATTTGTGGAAAATAGCATCGGGATGCAATTCCCAACAAAGCTTCAAGGCGGTCTACTTCACCTATGGAGCTTGTATCTACGGATCTTCGTGGCCCAATGAGGAATGAATCCTTGAAGGGGAGCTTGTACTTCATGTTGATCGTAGATGACTACAACAAGATGGCATGGGCCTACTTCTTGATGTTGAAGTCGGAGGCTTTCTCCCACTTCAAGGATTGGCTTCTCTTCGAAAAGGACCGATCTGGCCGGAGATTGAAGACCTTGCAATCAGGCAAGAGTTGTGAATTTGTTTATAATGAGTTTGCTCATTTTTGTGCAGATAGGGGCATTCACCAAGAGTTTGCTAATACCAACACTCCTCAAGAGAATGGCATTTTGGAGCGGAAGAACCAAAGTGTGATCGAGATGGCGCACACCATGATTATGGAGCACCAACAAACACCTCAGTTTCTGTGGACCGAGGCAGTAGCTACGACAGTCCACATCCTAAATCAATCTCCCGCTTCAGCCGTTGAAAGAATGACACCTTTTTAGGCTTACTTTGGGACTAGACCTGATGTCTCTTATTTCAGGATCTTTGAGTGTGACGCCTATGTGCACATCCCAAAGACGCAGCGTGACAAGTTTGAGGCGGCTTCCCGACGACAAGTCTTTGTTGGCTACAGCTTCCAATCCCAAGGTTATCGCTTGTATGATCCGTGAAGCGGGATGTCTACACGAGCCGAGATGTACAGTTCATGGAAGTTCCGGCCACAGAGGGGGGGTAAGAAGCACCCCGTACTTGGAGATCCAGGGGAGAGTTGGGCTCCCGTAACAATTCCTTTGGAGCCAGAGCCTCTTGATGGAGATTCTTCTTCAGATTTCGATTCTTCTCTTCCACTGGCCATCCCGGTGGAGATCCCGCCAGTGGATGTACCCGAGTCTTCAGTGGATAGTGTTGGGAATAAAGGTCCTCGTGCCTTTTAATGTGCTCAGGTGGTGTGAATACACCCTTAGCACTTGTACTTACACATATATATCTATCTAAAAACCTAAAGTGGTACACTCATCATTGTACCCACAAATCGTGCACACTCTCTACTCTACTCTATCACTCTCTGTCTCACTACACGTAACAAACACTGACTGCCTCAATCTTCGTGCCTCTTGGTCACTAGAAGCTGGTATCAGAGCTACGGTTAAGGCGTTCACACTTCTCGGAGTTCGTGCAAGTCAACAGGTCACGTTTCTATCAGGTGACAGTTCTGGGATGCAGGCGCAGGTCAAAAACATCATTTCTAGACAAACGACAAATCGTTTTCTGACCTAGCAGGTGAAGCAACTACAGTTAACATACGATCAGCAGGTAAGTAGCAAGGAGCGACCGAGCTGGTGACCGGGCCATCTGCAAACAGCAAGCGTGAAGCAATCGGTTGCAACAACTGACGAACGACCGGACGGCAATCGGTAGCAACAGCTAACGAACGACCAGGATGACTTGTAACAACTGCGCGACAGGACCAGGAGCTTGTGCGTGACGAACAACAGGTTTTTCTGTGCGACGGGACAACAAATCTTCTGCGTGACATGCGTTTGGCTTTTTTTTTTCTGAGAAGGTCAATGGTCTATTTTTTGATTTACTTCTTATTTTCTCACCCCTGCTGCCGGGTGTTCACACCTACAAGCACAAAGTGCAAATCAGTGTCTTGAAATTTGGGGGTTTTCCCAAATTTGTGCCTAACATACATTGCAGTGTTCTCTGGACCAAAAAAATTTACAAACATTGAAGATGCAAGGCTCATAATTTTTTTGGGGATTCTCAAATGCAAGTGAGATTCTTTCTTAGATGAGTCAATTTCACTGAGATCTGTGCAATCTTGGCCTAAAATTTTGGGGCTTTTCCCGAATTTGGAGATTGTGATGTAGGACAATACAATTTGTCTTAGAAATTGCAGAAATTTTATGACATCTTGCCTCCGACATTTAGGGCTTTTCATGTACATGCAAAATTGGGCTGAAATTTACTCAATTTCTCGACGTTGATGCACATTGGATCCCGTTCAATTTGGGGCTTTTGCAGTTTGGGCAAAATTTGTGCACCATTTGGTTATTTTACGTACATGCAGGTTCAATTCCATGTAATTTGGACATCAAACACTTGGAAAATTTAGGGGTTTTGCTGAAATTGCTCTATTTTGGCAAAATTGGCATGTTCTATGCATGACAGAGGAAATGCAGATGTGTGGTTGATGCTTTGAGCATAAAAATTTTGAGACTTTTGACCGTGCGTGTCAAATTTTATGCCCGTGGGTATATGCACAACAGAAATTGCAGCTAAAATTTGGGATTTCTCATGTAATGTGATGTATATGCTCTTGGAACAGCTATATTCTGTTGTGGAATGCTGTAGCATATGGTTTGGTGCTTCTGAAAATTTAATTACAGATCTGAAATCTCTGCTTCTACGTGGTTATTTATTGCTGGTTGGTACTTGTTTATACCTTGGTCACTTGTGTGACAGTTTGGGCCTGCATTTGCTGAATTTTTTGGTCATACTTGGGCTGAAAATCATGTCTGGCAGCAGTGACAGTAGTAATCTCATGCACATAAAGAAGCTTGAAGGAGCACATAACTTTGTAGTTTGGCAAAAACAGTGTTACAATATCCTGTTGCAAAAGAAGCTAGCAAAGCCCTTCAAAACCAAAGGGGCAAAGCCGTTCAAAACCAAAGGGGCAAAGCCCACAAACATGGAACAGGACAATTGGGATGAGTTAAATGAGCTTGCATGCTCAACCATTGAGCTATCAATTTCTGATGCCTTGCTATTTAACATTGAAGGTTTGGATTCTACATATGCTATACGGACTCGACTAGAAGAGTGTATGCACAGAAGAGTGCTGCAAGCAAAGTGTATTGGCTGAAAAAGCTTATGGATTTACGTATGAAAGAGGGTACAGCAATGTCTACTCACTTGAGTGAGTTTAACTCCATTTTCAGCCAGCAGGTTGCCTTGAAGTTCTTGATTGATGAAGAATTTAAGGCTACATTCTTGCTTTGCACTCTTCCAGAGAGTTGGGATACATTCAAGACTGCTATAAGCAATTCCAATGCGATTCTTTTGTATGCTGATGTAGAGAGTGCTCTACTCATGGAAGAAATGAATCGGCAAAACAATGCATCCAGTAAGTCTTCTAGTGCTTTGCATACTAGGGACAGATCACAGCAAAAAACCGAATCTGATAGCAAGGGACGCAGTAAATCACTGAATGCCATCATTGTGGCAAGAAGGGTCACTTTAAACGTGACTGCTACAAATGGAAGAAAGAGAAAGGAAAGGGCAAGAAGACAGATGATAGAAAGAAAGAGAAGAAAGAGGGTCAACTCAAGAAGAGCAATGTCAAAATTGAAGAGGTGAATGTAATCACTCATGATAGTGACAGTGGAAATGACGTCCCTTTGGTCTCTTCACACTTTGGTGCACATGCTTTACTTGCAGATACAGATGATGACATGCATACCTGGATTCTCGATTCAAGTGCTTCCTTTCATGTCACCCCTCATCGTAAGTGGTTCTCTGCCTATACAGGGGGTTGACATGGTGTTGTCCATCCTGGGGACAACTATGCATGTGACATTGCAGGTATTGGCAATGTGCAGTTGCAGTTTTAGCATGGTTCTGTCTTCGTACTTAACCATGTACGGCATGTACCTCAGCTCAAGAAGCGCTTGATTAGCACAGGGCAGCTAGATGATGATGGTTTTCATACCACCTTTGGTGATGGAAAACAGAAGATCTGTAAGGAATCTAGAGTGATTGCCAGAGATTGTAAAAGTGATACTTTGTATCCTCTCCATGTATCTAGTGTGAGTGATCATGTTGTTGTCGTGACGGAGCAGCCAAGTGTTTCTTTGTGGCATGGCCGGTTGGGACACGTGAGTCAAACAAGAATGAAAGTGCTTTCTCGTTTGGGTTACTTGCCTTGTCTTCGTTATGCTGATTTTGAGCATTGTGATCATTGTGTTTATGGTAAACATGCACAGACGTCTCATAAAAAGTCTCTTTCGTTGAAATCTTCTCCTCTAGAGTTAGTACATTCAGATGTATGTCAAATGCCACGATTATCTTTAGGGGAAAAGAAATATTTTGTCACCTTTGTCGTTGATGCTACACGAAAGGTATAGGTTTATCCTATTCGTAGCAAGGATAAAGTGCTTGACAAGTTTAAAAAATTCTTGACATTGGTTGAAAATCAAACTAATAAGACACTTAAGTGTGTTCGCTCTGACAATGGTGGGGAATATGTGTCCAAGGCTTTTCAAGCATTTTGTGACAGCAAAGGGATCAAGAGGGAGCACACTGCCCCTCATAATCCACCCCAAAATGGAGTTGCAGAGCGTACGAATCGGACCATACAGGATAAGGTCCGTACGATGCCGTCTCATGCTGCATTACCCCATGGTTCTTGGACAAAGGATGTTATGACAACCGTACACTTAATTAATCGGTCACCCAATAGATCTTTGGAGGAAAGGGGGAGGAGGGGTTCCCCAAGAAGCGTGGTCATGCAAGCCACCTTCATATGCTCACCTGAAAGTGATTGGCTGCGAGGCTTTTGTGCACATTCGTAAAAAAAAAAACGCAACAAACTTGAGCCAAAGTCCTATAAATGCATTTTCCTAGGATATGGTGACGAGGGTGAAATGGGGTATAGATTATGGGATCCTGAGAAAAGGAAAGTAGTACACAACAATGATGTTATCTTTCAGGAAGATCGCATGAATAAACAGCCCGAAAAGACTGAGGAGGTCCATAGGGTTGTCATCCGAGAAGAAATACCTTTTGGACAGCAAAATATGCCCGCTATACAGCAGCAAATAACTGCTGTAAATAAACCTATAAATGCAGAAAATGATAATCAGCCAGCTATTGCCCATGATAATGAGCCACTACATGTGCAGGAACAGCCAGGACAGCAAGCTATCAATGCTGATTTGCAGGCTGAAATGCCAGGACAGCATGCTGAAAATGAAAATTTGCAGAAACAGCCAACAAACAATGATCATTGGATTGGGAGATCGTCTAGAGCTACTAGACAACCTGATAGATTTGTTCCTGGTGCAAACAATGTGGCTGATTATGTCATGTTGACAAATTGTGGTGAACTATCTTGCTTCAAGGAAGCAATGGACAGATAAGACAGCAAGAAATTGTATAAAGCCATGTCAGAAATGGAATCTCTTGAGAAAAATAGCACTTGGGACTTGGCGCAGTTGCCTAAAGGGCAGAAAACACTTCCATGCAAATGGGTTTACAAGATGGTGGTCACTTCTAGTTCCTCACCAAAGTACAAAGCAAGATTGGTTGCAAAGGGGTACAAGTAGGAACATGGAATTGACTTTGATGAGATTTTCTCTCCTATAGTCAAGATGACTACCTTGAGAACCATTTTAGGCTTGGTTGCAGCAGCTGAAGATATGGAGCTCATACAAATGGATGTAAAGACTGAATTCCTACATGGTGATCTACATGAAGACATATATATGCAGCAGCCTGAAGGGTTTGTTGAAAAAGGGAAAGAAAAGATGATATGTAAACTCAAAAGGAGTTTGTATGGGCTGAAACAAGCACCAAGAGAATGATATCATAAGTTTGATGCATTCATGCAGTCTCAAAGTTTCCATAGAAGTCAAGTGGATCATTGCTTGTACACTAAGAAGGCAGCAGATGGCAGCCTGATTATCTTGGTTCTGTATGTTGATGACATGCTGATTGCTGGCAGGGATACTCATGCCTTGGACTCACTAAAGCAAAGTCTTCATGGCAACTTTGACATGAAGAATCTTAGCGATGCAAGTCACATTCTTGGCATGCGAATACTCAGAGATAGGTCAAAAGGATTGCTCTATCTATCTCAGCAGGAATATATCTCCAAAGTTTTGCAACGTTTCAATATGGAGGGGGGGAAAATAATTGGGGTTCCATTGCCTCCATATGTGAAACTCAGTGCAAAGGACAGCCCTACATCTGATGATGAGAAGGCTGAAATGGCCAAGATACCATATGCTTCAGCTATTGGCAGTTTGATGTATGCTATGGTTGCTACACGTCCTGACATTGCCTTTGCAGTGAAAGTGGTTAGCAGATATATGGCAAACCCTGGCAAAAAGCATTGGGAAGCAGTGAAAGATATTATGAGATACCTCAAAGGCACAAAGGAGTTATGCTTCTACTGTGGAAAGCAGAAGGAATCTGTTGTTGGCTGTACGGATGCAGACTATGCTGGTCATGCGGATTGCAGAAAGTCCACTTCTGGGTATGTGTTTACTTTCACAGGAGGAGCAGTCTCTTGGATCTCCAAGCTACAAAAGTGTGTTGCTCTATCTACTACAAAGGCAGAGTATGTGGCTGCCACTAAGGCATGCAAGGAGGCTTTATGGCTTTCACGTCTAGTGGGAGAGCTTGACATTACAGAGTTACCTGTTCTCCATTGTGACAGTCAGAGTGCTATCATGCTAACACGAAATCCGGTCTTTCATGCAAAGACGAAGCACATACAGGTGAAGTACCACTTCATTAGAGATGTACTTGATACCAAGAGCATTGAGCTTGTCAAAGTGCATACAGATGATAATCCTGTAGACCTTCTCACGAAAGGCCTTCCAGCAAAGCGGTTTGCTCATTGTTGACAGATGATGGGAGTTGGATAGATATATATATTTCAGCTTTGTACATACCTAGACTTAGCTGATTCTTTTCTCCTCTTAAGGCACATTGCCTTTAGGTGGGAGGTTGTTGGGAATAAAGGCTCTCATGCCTTTTAATGTGCTCAGGTGTGAACACACCCTTAGTACTTGTACTTACGCATATATATCTATCTAAAAACCTAAAGTGGTACACTCATCATTATACCTACAAATCGTGCACGCTCTCTACTCTCCTCTCTCTCACTCTCTGTCTCGCTGCGCGTAACGAACACTGACTGCCTCGATCTTCGTACCTCCTGGTCACTACAGATGGAGAGCACCGAGGAGAGATTCGGTCTCCTCCTCGTTGGGCCCGTGACACCCTACGAGATTCAAGGATTAAGAGGGTCCCTAAGGAGTGGGAACCACAGGATGGACCACGAAGGTCACGGAGGCACCAAGCACATACTACGGAGGTTGTTTGCTCTAGCTACGCTTTGATGTCCCGTGTTATGCAGGATAGAGAGCCTACATCAGTGAAGGAAGCTTTGTAGTCTGATCATTGGCGGAAGGTAATGAAAGCCGAGTTGGAGGCTATTAAGCGGAATGGCACTTGGTTCCTTGTGCCTCGTCCCTCTCATAAGAAGGTGATTGCTGTCAAATGGATCTTCAAGACCAAGTACCATAGTGATGGCTCCTTGGACAAGCACAAGGCTCGCCTTGTTGCTAAAGGTTTTGCACAGCGCCCAAGTGTAGACTTCCATGATACTTTTGCCCCTACAACTCGCATGGCAACTATTCGTGTCGTTCTTGCCTTGGCTAGCCATAGGAGATGGCCTATTTTTCAGTTGAATGTGAAGTTGGCCTTCTTGAATAGTGATTTGAAGAAGGAGATCTATGTAGAGTAGCCTCCTAGATTTGGTTCTTCAAATGGGTAGGTTTACAGGCTAGGGCCAATCCACAACTTTATGTGCATACTTCTGAGGGTGGTCATGTGTTGTTTGTTTTGTATGTTGATGACTTGATTATTGCAGGTACTAATACCCAAAAGGTCGAAGAGACGAAGGTAGCCCTACACCAGAAGTTCGAGATGACGGATTTAGGACTTCTGCATTTCTTTTTGGGCCATGAGATTTATCATTCTCATAGGGGGATTTTCATCTATCAGAAAAGATATGTACAGGAGCTCTTGGTGACTTTTGAGATGGAGGATTGTCGATCCATTTCTACTCCTATGGATCCGAACTGGAAGGCCACTTCACACACAAATTCTTCTTTGGCGGATGCTACTCACTACTATCAACTGATTGGATCATTGATTTGGCTCCTCAATACACAGGTTGATCTATGTTTTGCTGTAGGTCTCTTGGTTGGGTTCATGAGTTCGCCTCAGCAGGTGCATTGGCAGGCTTCTCAGAGGATCCTACGGTATCTGAGGGGGGCATCCTACTTAGGGATTCATTATCCAGCAGGTACAAGTGCTTCTGATCTTGTTCTTGCAAGTTGGAGTGATTCAGATTGGGCTGGCGATGTGGATCAAAGGCGGTCTACTACAGGTTATTGTTTTACCTTGGGTGTTGGTGCTATCTCTTGGAGTAGCTAGAAGCAGTCCACGGTAGCCCTATCTTCGACTGAGGTAGAGTATCGGGCTGCATCTTCTACCACATGTGAGACTGTGTGGCTTCGGCGGTTGTTGGAGGAGCATGGCTGCCCCCTGACTCGTCATACTATCTTATGGTGCGACAATGAGAGTTGAGTTGCATTGCCTTGGCACGAAATCCCATATTCCATGCCCGGACAAAGCACATAGAGATCCAGTATCACTTCATCAGGGAGAAGCTTTTGGATGCGACCATTGATGTGGAATATTGTAAGATTGAAGACAATCTTGCAGATTTGTTCACGAAGGCATTTCCCGAGGCTTTACTTCATCGACATTCCAGATCCTTACATCTGCAGCCTTGTCCAAGGTTTGAGAGGGGGTGTTAGGAGTCAACTCCCTACCACCTCAGTAGTGCCACGTGGCACTACCACATGGCAATAGTCAGATTGTCCAATTGCCAATTGCAGTCAGCTGCCTATTTTGGGCATCTTTCAAGGCATTCTTTCCAGCCTTTTAAAGGCTGAGTATCCAACAGACTACACTTGTATTTGACAGATTTTAGCCTACTAGTGACGGAGACAGCACTCGGGGCTGACACAGATCGAGGTCCTCAAGGCGGAGACATACGCAGATTGTGACATTAATGTGACATTAAGAGTGATATTTAATGTCACGTTAAGGTCATAAATATGAAATGTGACATTAAAAGTGACATTTAATGTGACATTAAGGTAAATCTAGGGGAACATGCACGAGAATGACCGTCCGGGCATTTGGGCGCCCGAACGGGGTTAAGGGGAGCCTAGAGAGTAAGAGAGTCCAAGAATAGTAGGACTCCAGAGAAGTGGACGGCTGGCAAAGGAATACGGATGAGAGGGGCCAGCACTTATCTAGGCGTGGTTGGGAGGAGAAGAATCACTCGTGCTCAGAGGTTTCATGGTTTTCTCTCTGTCTTTACGAAGCCATCTTTCATTGGTATCAGAGCCTATGGTTCAACGATCAGATCCGTCGTTTATCAGAGGTCGTCAGTTGTTCGTCAGATCGTCAGTAATACTCCAGGTCGTCAGTCGCCCGCCAGGTCGTCAACTTTTCGCAAGGTCGCGTGAGTATCAGGCGCCGTGAAAACGCGACGGGCCGTGAAGAAAAAGAAAAGTGAGACGTGCCACGTCACATTAATGTGACACGTTACGGGCAGGGAAAAAGATTAGACGTGGGGTCGCGAGGACCAGACCAGGAGTGGGGTCGCGAGGATCAGGCGTGGGGTCACGAGGAAACGTGACTTTGTCACGACTGCTGTTGACGGGTAACTGCGACTGCTCCTGAGATGGACATGACTGCGACTACTGTGAGAGGGACAGAAGAATGTCATATACGACTGAAGTCAGAAAATTGAATTTCCAGCATGACTGTTTTACTGCTCTAGTCTGGGAAGATAAAATTTGTTCATTACTCTTCGGGCTTCTTTCCAAACCAGCAACTACAGTCTGTCATTAAAAATCAGGGAAGTACTCTACTTTGTATGCAAATTTCTTATTTTTGCTTTCCAATTCCAGTGTATTAATGGCAGAAAAAGGGAAAGAAAGGGTAATGGAAAGCTCTAGTTCTGGGGACCAACATATGGTAGATCCCCATGAACCAGAAATACAAGAAGAACAATGGGAAGAATTTTTTGCTACGCGAGAGCAATTCGATGATCTTACTGCTCGTGTGCAAACTCAGGGGGTTCAAATAGAATTTTTAACTCAAACACTTACTGAAATAAAATCTCAATTAACTTTATTGTTGGAAAGAGATAAAAATAAGATAGAAATCTCAGATGTCCCATCTTCATCGAAAGATTTAGATGTGACTATGCGAGATCCTAAGGAACCCCAAACTTACCATAAATTGAGGGATAATCCAGTTCTAAAGGATATGAAACCACCTCAATTTTACGGGGAGGAAAAAGATAGGAATAAAGACACAATCTTTAATTTCCTCCAAAAATGGGAAGATTTACATAAATTAAAAAATACCCCACCACATCTCCAAGCACTGGAGGCTAGTTTAACTTTGGGGCCCAAAGCATATAAGTGGTGGCAAACTTTAAAGGAGGCGAATAAAATACCTGAAACTTGGGCTCAATTTGAATCCGTCTTTTTGAAAGAATTTCTTCCTGAAAATGAAATGGAAAGAAATTGGGAAGATTGGGATTATGTCAGACAAAAGAGAAGACCCCTGCTGACATATCTGGAGGAATATCGTGAGATAATCCTCAAACTGGAAGGAATAGATGAATTCCAAAAACAAGAGGATTCATTAGGGGACTGGATAAAGCCTGTAAAAAGGAAGTAAAACGGAGTTTACCTAAGACGCTGGAAGAGGCAATTAAATTTGCATTAATTTATGAAGATAGTATGCGTCCAGGTACACTCACTAGTCTCACTGATACGGAGCCCAAGTCTAAGGAATTGGAAACCTCAAAATTTGTGGGCAAATTTAAAAGAAAAATGTCATTTTTTAAGGGTAAAAAACAACCTTTTGAAAAGAAACCATATATGAGGCCAAAGTTAAGTCCTGATGACTTTGATAAGGCCAAAAAAGAAAAGTTGTGTTTTAATTGCCTATCCCCTAACCATGCTGCTTGGAATTGCCCTCAAAAGAAAAAGGGGGAAGACAAAGGAAAGAATAAGGACAAGGGCAAGGGAAAAGAAAAACAAATTCATGTAGTGCAGACCTTAGAATTAAAGGGCCATGAAAAGTATAAATCTTTAGAGGTCTTGCACATGGATGTACAACATAAGTGTTGTATGTCAACTTCTATGTGACAGCCTACTTTTGGGCCACATGATTTACTTAGAGTACATGGATTGATAGCTGGAAAAAGGGTTAGAGTCATGATTGATGACTTTGCCACACATAATTTTATAAATTATGCACTTGTCAAAAAATTGAAACTTCCCCAACAAAACAGTGAGCATCAATATGTTGTTCGTATGATGCAAGGCCAAGACAATAAAATATGGGATACAATGGTATCCAATTTGGAAATTGAGATTCAAGGATATAAAGATAAGCTTGATTTCCAAATAATGAACATGGAAAGAGCTGATATTGCTCTAGGGAGGGAGTGGCTATGGGGATTAGAACCATCCTTAAAACGTAGCTAAGACCATAATACACTGGAATTTGAAAGGGATAGTAAGACTTTTGTCATTCAAGGTGTTCTACTGAAGTTCAGAAGCTGATAAAGAAGGAAGTTTGTGAGGTATATATGCTATGGTCTCTTCCTGTACAGAATACTTTTACTTTCTGTAATATAAAGCAACAATTTTCTTATGTTTGTGAGTTGAATGTTAATAATGAATTGAATAGTTTGTTAGATAATTTTAAAGATGTGTTTCCTTCTGATTTACCAAGTGGCCTTCCACCAGATAGGGGTGATATAAATCACCCAATTGATATAAATAAGGATACACACCCAATTTCAAAACCACCGTATAGGTTAAGTGAAACACAGCATCAAGAAGTTGAAAGACAAATTAAGGATTACCTGGATAAAGGGTTTATTCAACCCAGTAATTCACCTTGGGCTTCACCAATTTTATTGGTAAAGAAAAAAGATGGTTCTATGCGACTTTGTGTTGACTATAGAGCACTTAATAAAATAATGGTGAAGAATAAATTTCCTATGCCCAGAATGGAAGATCTTTTTGATCAATTGCAAGGGGCAAAATTCTTCACAAAGATAGATTTAAGATCAGGCTATCACCAAATAAGAATTAAGGCACAAGATGTTTCCAAGACGGCATTTCGTACTAGATACGGGCATTATGATTTTTTGGTGATGCCTTTTGGCCTCACTAATGCACCAGCTACCTTTATGAAGCTGATGAATAGTGTTTTACGACCCTATCTAGGACATTTTGTAGTAGTCTTCTTGGATGATATCTTGATCTTTAGTAAATCAAGAGAAGAACATTTGGAACACTTACAATTAGTATTCCAACTGTTAAGAACGCATTCCCTTTATGCGAAGAAAACTAAATGTGAATTCTTCGCACAAGAGGTCAAATATCTGGGGCATATTATCTCGAAAGAGGAAATCAACATGGATCCAGAAAAAGTAAGGGCAATTATTGAATGGCCACCTCCAAGGAACCTGGAAGAGCTGCAGATCTTCCTAGGTTTATCTGTATTTTATCGTAGATTCATTCGAGATTATGCCAAAATAGCTGTTCCAATGACAGACCAACTTAAAGGGAAAGGGAAAAGTTTTAATTGGGGAACAGACCAAAATGAAAGTTTTCAAAAACTTAAGGTAGCTATTGCTACAGCTCGAGTACTATTAATAGTGGATCCCAACAAACCATTTGTGGTTGAAGCTGATGCCAGTGATAAGGCAATAGGCGCGGTCTTATTACAAGAAGGTCGACCAGTTGCTTTTGAAAGCAAGAAATTAGATCGTGCAAAACAGAATTATTCTGTTTATGAGAGGGAGCTATATGCAATAGTACATGCAATGAAGAAATGGAGGCACTATTTGTATGGTGCCAAACTTTTGATTTTATCGGATCATGAAAGCATCAAGTGGCTTAATGATCAACCGGATTTACACGGGCGTAAAGCCAGATGGGCCGAACTCCTCCAAGAGTTCGACTATGAGATAAGATATAGAAAAGAAAAGTATAATATAGTAGCTAATGCACTCAGCAGAATGCCCATCATTAATGAATTGAGTTTTACTCAGTTCACTTCCAACTTGCTTGAATCTTTAAAAGGGAAATGCCAGGTTGATCCGGCATACTCCAACATATGGGAAGCAATAAAAAATGGGGATCCAAATGAAAGTGCTTCTACTGAGGAAGGAATATCTGAGGATGTTCAACAAGGAAATGGAGCATCAGGGGTTGCTCAAACTAGATTCAAGTGGAAGAATTTTACCATTGATAATGGTTATTTCCTCTACAAGGGTAGGGTATGTGTCCCGAAAGATACAGAAATAAGGCGCCAGATACTCTTTGAGTGTCATGATACCCCTAGTGCGGGACATCCAGGAGAGGTATAGTCTTATTAAAAGGCAATTCTATTGGCCTGGAATGAATAAGGACGTCCTTGACTATGTGGTCAAATGTAATAAATGCCAGGTTAATAAAGCTGAAAGATTAAAAATGGGAGGACTTCTCCATCCATTAGAAATTCCTTCGGGAAAATGGGAGAGTATCTCCATGGACTTTATTGTTGCTTTACCTAGAACACAGAGGGGGCACGACTCTGTGTGGGTGATTGTGGATAGGTTAACCAAAATGGCTAGGTTTATTCCAACTTCAACTGATATTAAAACACCAGAATTGGCTAGATTGTTCGTAGAGAACATATACCGATTGTATGGCCTTCCGGCAAATATAGTTTCTGATCGGGATAGAAAATTTGATAGCCATTTTTGGCGTGCGGTATTTAGGAAATTGGATACTAAACTTAGCATGAGTACGGCGGATCATCCGCAAACAAATGGGCAAACTGAAAGGGTTAACCAAATTCTTGAAGATATGCTTAGGGCATATGTAAGTAACAGGCAAACTAATTGGGAAGAGTATTTACCGATAGCAGAGTTTGTATATAACAGTACCAAGCACTCTTCCACTGGATATAGTCCATTTATGTTAATGTATGGGTTTCAGCCCAGAGCTCCTTTTGCAGTAGGACTGCATAAGGAAAAGGTTCAGGCAGCTAAAGACTTTTTGGAGGATATGAATAGTATGTTAAAATTTGCTCAAGAAAATATTAAAAAAGCTCAAAATCGAGCTAGAGCATATGCAGATCCTCACCGAAGAGACATCTCCTTTGAAGAAGGAGAATTGGTCTATCTTAAGATGCCTGAACAAACTAAAACTATGAAAAAGGGACAATGTCCAAAGCTTTCACCAAGGTATTGTGGTCCTTTCATAATACTTAAAAGGGTGGGAGAATTGGCTTACAAGCTCCAACTACCTGCTGGTAGTAAAATACATCCAGTTTTTCATGTAAGTAAATTAAGGAAGAAGCTGGGTGATTTGGATAATTTAATCTTAAATGATGATATTGAGGAGCTATTCAATGACCAATCTAATCCACATGAACCAGAAAAAATATTAAATGTTCGTAATAGACGAACAAGGAACACTATTTATCAGGAATGTTTGGTTAAGTGGAAAGATTGTTCAAAAGAAAGCTCAACATGGGAGCGAGTAAGTACTTTAAAGAAAAGGTTTCCCGATTTACAGTTAGACCTTCCAAGTATCGTTTTCGAGGACGAAACCGATTCTTAAGGGGAAGGAAATGTGACATTAATGTGACATTAAGAGTGATATTCAATGTCACGTTAAGGTCATAAATATGGAATGTGACATTAAAAGTGACATTTAATGTGACATTAAGGTAAATCTAGGGAAACATGCACGAGAATGACCGTCCGGGCATTTGGGCGCCCGAACGGGGTTAAGGGGAGCCTAGAGAGTAAGAGAGTCCAAGAATAGTAGGACTCCAGACAAGTGGACGGCTGGCAAAGGAATACGGATGAGAGGGGCCAGCACTTATCTAGGCGTGGTTGGGAGGAGAAGAATCACTCGTGCTCAGAGGTTTCATGGTTTTCTCTCTGTCTTTACGAAGCCATCTTTCACAGATATTCTCTCTGCACCCGTGTATAATTCTGCATCCTTATACAGCATTCTTCTCTACAGATTTTCTGTGTTTCACTGTCTCTTTCTCTCTCTTCTCTCTCCATTCACTCTTGTCACGGTCATTCACTTCCGCATTGCTTCACTCTGACAGAACCCTACCAGTCCCAGCCACTACCCCATCCTGCATCCACACCAGTCCCAACTGCTGCCCCTGCTGCCTGCCAACAGTGAACACCTACATTGTCGCCAGCCCCAGCCACCGCTTGCAACATCGTCAGTCCCAACTGCCACCTCCAACCTGTCTGCTGCCACCCCTGCCCCTGCCCCTGCCCCATCCTGCATCCGCACCAGTCCCAACTGCCCCCCCTGCTGCCTGGCAACAGTGAACACCTACATTGTCATCAGCCCCTGCTTGCAACCTCGTCAGTCCCAACTACCACCTGCAACCTGTCTGCTGCCACCCCTGCCCCTGGCACCACTCTCCCTGATGTCGCCCTCTCCCTGCCACCCCTGCCCCTGCAGCCGCCCACCTGTCAGCCCCTGCTGCTGCCCCTTTCCTTTAACCTCTATTGCCACCCCCTGCACAACGATTTCAACCTGCCACCAGTCCTTCCTGCCCCAGCCAATACTGCACCCCACATGCAGGCCCCTCAACTTACCACCCCCCCCCCTCCCAAAACCCAAAAAAACAAAAAAACGCTCAGCTGAAGAACAGGCCTATTACCAGCTGCTCCCTTCCTTTGCAACAGCATTTCCCTCAAATATTCAGCGAATCAGTTCACACTACTAAGGAGGAATTGGAGGAGACTGGTCTTCAAAAAGGTCGTGGGTCACTCCCCTTCCAGAGCACAACTTCGGGATTGGCTTCGGTCCACCTTGCGCATTAGCACCTCACAGATAATGTTACATTAATAAGGTAAATTATGGGAAACAGGCACGAGGGATGACCGTCCCGGGCCTTGGGCACCCGAACGGGGTCTAGGGGAGCCTAGAGAGTTAGAGAGTCCGAGAATAGTAGGACTCACCTGAAGTGGACGGCTAGCAGAGGAAACAAGAAGAGAGGTGCCAAGAACTATCTAGGCGAGGTTAGGAGGAGAAACGAATGTCTCGTGCCACTGTTTCAAGATTGTGAGACGTTCTCACTGAGTGGATTCGACTCTTCGTGAGTTTGTTTTTAATCGGGTTCCACGTTTCATTTCTGATGTCTCGTATCACTGGTATCAGAGCCGTCGGATCCTGCTTCAGCCGTCGGGTCCTGCTTCAGAGCCGTCGGGGCCGTCGATCCTGCTTCAGCCGTCGGGTCCTACTTTAGCCGTCGGGTCGGATCCTGCTTTCGCCTGTTTCTCACGAAGGCTTTCTCCAACGCTTACACGGGTCAGGCGAGAAGACGGTGCCCCACACGTCATACGTCATACTGGCCTGCATCTTGTCATACACGATTGATTTCGTGAGCGCAGCAATTGAACGGTAGTAAAACCCGTCACCAGTCGGACGAGTCTCACACGTAACAGGGGTACAGCTGGTTCATGTGACCCGTTTAGGGAGGAGGTGTGTTTAGGCCCATCCTTATTCGGTATTCTTGCCAATAAGCTTTATTATCAACGTGACTGCCTCAATTTGGGAAAGACGAACTATTCCTCACTCTTTGGGGTTATTATTAGAAGCCATCAACAGTTGCCCTATCACTATAACCAGGGAAGCACTTCACTTTGTACGCAAATTTCTTATATTTGCTTTCCAATTCCAGTGTATTAATGGAGGGGAAAGGGAGAGAGGGAGTAATTGAGGGTTCTAGTTCTGGGGACCACCCTATGGTAGATCCCCATGAAACGGAGATATAAGAAGAGCAATGGGAAGAGAACAATTTGATGATTCTTAACTGCTTGTGTGCAGGCACAGGGGGTTCAAATGGAATTTTTAACTCAAACACTCACCCAAATAAAATCTCAATTAACTTTATTCTCAGAAAGGGATAAAAATAAGCTAGAAGCCTCGAATATTCCATCTTCATCGAAAGATTTAGATGTGACTATGCGAGATCCTAAAGAACCCCACCACAAGTTGAGGGATAATCCAGTTTTAAAAGATATGAAACCCCCTCAGTTTCACGGGGAGGAAAAAGATAGAAATAAAGACACTATCTTTAAATTTCTCCAAAAATGGGAGGATTTGCACAAACTTAAAAATACTCCATCACATCTCCAAGCGCTGGAGGCCAGTTTAACTTTGGGGCCAAAGGCGTATAAATGGTGGCGAACTTTAAAGGAGGCAAATAAAATATCTGAAACTTGGGCTCAATTTGAATCGGTCTTTTTGAAAGAATTCCTTCCTAAAAATTAAATGGAAAGAAATTGGGAAGATTGGGATTATGTCAGACAAAAGGGAAGACCCCTGTTGACATATTTAGAGGAATATCGTGAGATAATCCTCAAATTGGAAGGAATAGATGAATTACAAAAGACAAGAGGATTCATTAGGGGACTAGATAAGGCCTGTAAAAAGGAAGTGAAAAGGAGTTCACCTAAGACGCTTGAAGAGGCAATTAAATTTGCATTAATCAATGAAGATAGTACGCGTCCAAGTACACTCACTAATCTCACTAATACGGAGCCCAAGACTAAGGAATTGGAAACCTCAAAATTTGTAGGCAAATTTAAAAGAAAAATGCCATTTCTTAAGGGCAAGAAACAACCTTTTGAAAAGAAACAATATGTAAGGCCAAAGTTAAGTCAAGATGACTTTGATAAGGCCAAAAAAGAAATATTGTGTTTCAATTGCCTATCCCCTAACCATGCTGCCTGGAATTGCCCTCAAAGGAAAAAGGGGGAAGATAAAGGAAAGGATAAGGACAAGGGCAAGGAAAAAGAAAAACAAATCCATGTAGTGCAGACCGTAGAATTAAAGAGGCATGAAAAGTATAAATCTTTAGAGGTCTTGCACAAGGATGTACAACACAGGTGTTGTATGTCAACTTCTATGAAGCAGCCTACTTTTGAGCCACATGATTTAGTTAGAGTGCATGGATTGATAGCTGGAAAGAGGGTTAGAGTCATGATTGATGACTCTTCTACCCACAATTTCATAAATCATGCACTTGTCAAAAAATTAAAACTTCCCAACAAAAGAGTGGGCATCAATATGTTGTTCGTATGATGCAAGGTCAAGATAATAAAATATGGGATACAATGGTATCCAATTTGGAAATTGAGATTCAAGGATATAAAGATAAACTTGATTTCCAAATTATGAATATGGAAAGCGCCGATATTGCTTTAGGGAAGGAGTGGCTATGGGGATTGGAACCATCCTTAAAACGTAGTTATCATCATAATACACTAGAATTTGAAAGGGATGGTAAGCCTTTTGTGATTCAAGGTGAACATGAAGTATCTGATAATCCTTTGTTGTGTTCCACTGAAGTTCAAAAGCTGATAAAGAAGGAAGCTTGTGAGGTATATATGTTATGGTCTCTTCCTGTACAAAACACTTTTACTTTCTGTAATATAAACCAACAATTTTCTTATGTTTGTGAGTTGAATGTAAGTAATGAATTAAGTGGTTTGTTAGATGAATTTAAAGATGTGTTTCCTTCTGATTTACTAAGTGGCCTTCCACCAGATACAGGTGATATAAATCATCCAATTGACACAAATAAGGATACACACCCTATTTCTAAACCACCTTATAGGTAAGTGAAACACAGCACCAAAAAGTTGAAAGACAAATTAAGGATTACCTTGATTAAGGGTTTATACAACCCAGCAATTCACCTTGGGCTTCGCCAATTTTATTGGTAAAGAAAAAAGATGGTTCTATGCGACTTTATGTTGATTATAGAGCACTTAATAAGATAACGGTGAAGAATAAATTTCCTATGCCCAGAATGGAAGATCTTTTTGATCAATTACAAGGGGCAAAATTCTTCACAAGAATAGACTTGAGATCAGGCTATCACCAAGACAGAATTAAGGCACAAGATGTTCCTAAGACAGCATTTCATACTAGATATGGGCATTATGATTTTTTGGTGATGCCTTTTGGCCTCACTAATGCACCAGCTACCTTTATGAAGCTAATGAATAGTATATTACGGCCCTATCTAGGACATTTTGTAGTCGTCTTCTTGGATGATATCTTGATCTTTAGTAGATCAAAAGAAGAACATTTTGAACACTTACGATTAGTATTCCAATTGTTAAGAACACATTCCCTTTATGCGAAGAAAACTAAATGTGAATTCTTCGCACAAGAGGTCAAATATTTGCGGCATATTATCTCGAAAGAGAGAATCAAGATGGATCCAAAAAAAGTAAGGGCAATTATTGAATGGCCATCTCCAAGAAACCTGGAAGAGTTGTAGATCTTCCTAGGATTATCTGGATTTTATCGTAGATTCATTCGAGATTATGCCAAAATAGCTGTTCCAATGACAGACCAACTTAAAGGGAAAGGGAAGAGCTTTAATTGGGGAATAGACCAAAATGAAAGTTTTCAAAAACTTAAGGTAGCTATTACTACAGCTCCAGTACTATTAATTGTGGATCCCAATAAACCATTTGTGGTTGAAGCTGATGCCAGTGATAAGGCAATAGGTGCGGTCTTATTACAAGAAGGTCGACCAGTTGCTTTTGAAAGCAAGAAATTAGACCATGCAAAACAGAATTATTCTGTTTATGAGAGGGAGTTGTATGCAATAGTACATGCAATGAAGAAATGGAGGCACTATCTGTACGGTGCCAAACTTTTGATCCTATTGAATCATGAAAGCATTAAGTGGCTTAATGACCAACCGGATCTACAAGGGCGTAAAGCCAGATGGGCCAAACTCCTTCAAGAGTTCGACTATGAGATAAGGTATAGAAAAGGAAAGTATAATATAGTGGCTGATGCACTCAGCAGAATGCCCCTCATAAATGAATTGAGTTTTACTCAGTTCACTTCCAATTTGCTTGAATCCTTAAAAGGGAAATGTCAGGTTGATCCGGCATATTCCAACATATGGGAAGCAATAGAAAATGGGGATCCAAATGGAAGGGCCTCCACTGAGGAAGGAATATCTGAGGATGTTCAACAAGGAAATAGAGCATCAGGGGTTGCTCAAATGGGATTCAAGTGGAAGAATTTTACCATTGATAATGGTTATTTACTCTACAAGGGTAGGGTATGTGTCCCGAAAGATAAAGAAATAAGGCACCATATACTCTTTGAGTGTCATGATACCCCTAGTGCGGGACATCCAAGAGTTAATAAGACTTATAGTCCTATTAAAAGGCAGTTCTATTGGCTTGGAATGAATAAGAACATCCTTGACTATGTTGTCAAATGTAATAAATGCCAGGTTAATAAAGTTGAAAGACTGAAAATGGGAGGACTTCTCCATCCATTAGAGATTCCTTCGGGAAAATGGGAGAGTATCTCCATGGATTTTATTGTTACATTACCCAAAAACACACAGGGGACACTAGTCTGTGTGGGTGATTGTGGATAGGTTAACCAAAATGGCTAGGTTTATTCCAACTTCAACTGATGTTAAAACACCAGAATTGGCTAGATTGTTCGTAGAGAACATATACCGATTGTATGGCCCTCTGATCGGGATAGAAAATTTGATAGTCAATTTTGACATGCGGTATTTAGGAAGTTGGATACTAAACTTAGCATGAGTACGGCGGACCACCCGCAAACTGATGGGCAAACTAAAAGGGTTAACCAAATCCTTGAAGATATGCTCATGGCATATGTAAGTAAAAGGCAAACTAATTGGGAAGAGTACCTACCGATAGCAGAGTTTGCATATAATAGTGCCAAGCACTCTTCCACTGGATATAGTCCATTTATGTTAATGTATGGGTTTCAACCCAGAGCTCCTCATGCAGTAGGACTGCATAAGGAAAAGGTACAGGCAGCCAAGGATTTTTTGGCGGATATGAATAGTATGTTAAAATTTGCTCAAGAAAATATTAAGAAAGCTCAAAATAGAGCTAGAGCTTATGCAGATTCTCACCAAAGAGACATCTCCTTTGAAGAAGGAGAATTGATCTATCTTAAGGTGCCTGAACAAACTAAAACCATGAAAACAGGACGATGTCCAAAGCTTTCACCCATGTATTGTGGTCCTTTCACAATACTTAAAAAGGTGGGAGAACAGGCTTACTAGCTCCAACTACCTGTTGGTAGTAAAATACATCCAGTTTTTCATGTAAGTAAGCTAAGGAAGAAGCTGGGTGATTTGGATAATTTAATCTTAAATGATAACATTGAGGAGCTATTAGATGACCAATCTAATCCACATGAACCAGAAAGAATATTAAATGTTCGTAACAGACGAACAAGGAATACTATTTATCAAGAATGTTTGGTCAAATGGAAAGATTGTTCAAAAGAAAGCTCAACATGGGAGCGAGTAAGTACCCTAAGGAAAAGGTTTCCCAATTTACAATTGGACCTTCCAAGTATCGTTTTCGAGGACGAAACCAATTCTTAAGGGGAAGGAAATATTACATTAATAAGGTAAATTATGGGAAACGGACGCGAGGGATGACCGTCCAGGGCCTTGGGCACCCGAACGGGGTCTAGGGGAGCCTAGAGAGTTAGAGAGTCCGAGAATAGTAGGACTCACCTGAAGTGGATGGCTGGCAGAGGAAACGAGAAGAGGTGCCAGCAACTATCTAGACGAGGTTGGGAGGAGAAACGAATGTCTTGTGCCACTGTTTCAAGATCCTAAGACGTTCTCACTGAGTGGATTCGACTCTTCGTGAGTTTGTTTTTAATCGGGTTCCACATTTCATTTCTAGTGTCTCGTATCAGATAACAAAGGCAGTGCTAATGAGCCAAGGTATTTTTATGGTGGACCTCACCTCAGCAAATGCAGCACAAGATTTTATCAACAGCTCTCCAATTGTATCTGTAAGGGGAGTTATTTACATGGTTTTGTGCTACAGCAGGTTCAGAGTCTTGAATTTCAGGCTTCTCCACCACTTCCCCAAACATCCTATCAACCTTCTCTTCACCCATCTTGCAATCAAGTACTGCCAACTGTGTGAAGGACTTTGGATGGCTCTTTGGCACAGTACTCCCTGCCTCATTTGCTGATGCAATGATGGGAGCAAGGGTGCAAAATGTAGATGTGGCAATGACAAACGTCAAGAAAATCCCTAAAGTCTTGGAGATTGAGGTAGGAAGAATAAAAAAGAGAACGTGGGCAATGCCTTAGATGCCATGTTTTCACACACCAGGCTTCAAAGTGCAGACTCTCTGGGATCAAGGCCACTCAATAGGAGACAGCCCAGCAATCATGGATGATGATGGCTTCATTAAGTATAGAGAAGCCAAGGTAGAAGACAATCAGGGGCCAGTGCCCAACAGCCCTAGCCAAGGGCAGCTCGCTTCGTAGCCCCTCCCCCTCCCAACAAGGAGCGGGACCAGGACACCTGCAAGAGTGCACAACGGAAGAGAAACACAAACAGCGAGAGAAGGGAAGCAAGAGACTGATATGAATGAAGGAAAGAGAAGGAAAAGGTTGCACTAATCTGAAAATGGAATGCTGAAGATACAACAGACTGATCAGTCCTGCACACAGCCCAAGGCATCAATGAGAGCACCAGATCAGGCTGATGACGGAGGAAGATAACAGACTGGACACAGCAAATGCTGGCTGCACAAAGTCAAATGGAGGGGCTGCCATGTATAGCAGCAGCTTAAGGATGTGGCTGACCATCAAGCAGTGATGAGCCCCACAACCCCATGTCTACCCCTCAATAGCAGCCGAGCGGCCCTTCCCCCCTCAGTGGTAGCACTGCTGCCCCCCACAGCAGCTCATTCCTTTCCTCGCCATACCCAGCTCTTGCAATAGGACTTCTATCAGTGTGGGCCTTGGTCGTACATGAGAGTTGTGGGTAACTTGAATTATTTGGTAAAAGGGAATGGACTCTTAACAATTGGAACACTTTTGGCAAATGCTCCAAATGCCCTTCCTTAGTTTACTATAGATTAGGATATCATCAAGGAAGACTACAAGAAAGTGACCTGGATAGGGAGTTAAAACACTATTAATGAGTTTTATAAGTATAGCAGGTGTATTGCTAAGACCAAACGCCATTATTAAAAATTCATAGTGCCTACATCTGGTCCTGAACGCCATCTAAGGAACATCATCAAATGATTACCCTGATCCTAAATCAATTTTTGTGAAGATTTCTGCCCCTGGCAATTGATCAAAAAGCTCATCAATCTTGGGTATAGGGAGCCTTGCTATCCTATCACATGATAAACTAGCTTCAGTCACTTGAAACTTGCTGCAAATTCTCTCTTTTTTTTTTGAAAGTATCGATAGCAAGATTGTTGCTATTCTTTTTATTTCCACTAAAAATCAATCGCTTGGAGATCTTTCATGAGAGCTGTATGTTGATTACCAAACCCCCCTAAACCAAATTCACCTAGACCAATATCAAATGGGTGTATTGCCAAACTGTTTTTAATAGTACCCAAATGATTCCCTAACAAATCTATTGGTCTAGACTCTGCTCCATAAATTGGTGCTCATTTTGAAACTGTAGGCTCTAACTCCCTCCTTCAAGCTAAACAAGACTTCCTAAAATTGTAGTTTGATTCCAAATTCCCGTTAATCAAACATTGCAAATTGCTCATTCAGCTGTTGCAGCATCATCAAGGCCATAAAACATCCAGTGATGTCTATTATCTCATACTAATTTCAAGAATAACTTGCAAGGTTTTTTGAACATTGCAATACTCTGCCTTTATCCTGAATACCAACCTTGAACCTGGGCCAAAAAGAATCAGAGAACCAAAGCACAACTCAGCTCATGTGAAATACACACCCAACTGTCCCTCGGTGCCATGGGGTGAAATAAAGCACCTTGCTTTTGTCCTAGATGCCCTCTTCTAACCTGATCTTGAAATCCACAATGAGAATATGAAGAGGACTGAATTCTTCATAAGTAATCCCAGTTAAGGGTTCCATAAGATAATCAACGCTGACTCAATTAACTGTGATAACACTACACAAGTCTCATGTTGTTAATGAAGATTAGCTAGCCTTCTAGCTTACCACATCCTGTAAGCAAACAAATGTAGAAAGCAATATAAGAAGCCTTCTTGCCATTTGTCCTTTTTGTTGTGGCCAAAGAAGAAGATAATAATGCCTAGTTGCTTCCCAACTGTGATGGCTCAGGCAAAGCTTTGTTACATCTCCTATTGCTAATCTTGGAGGATGATGGTTTATACTCTTTCTGAATGAAACCCCTGGAGTGGCTGGACACTCAGAAACACAATGCTCAGTGTGTGGCAATGGCAATATTCCCAGAAGGCACTATTCCTCCAGAGTAAGTGTAGAAGGTAGGTATGCCAAGAGTGGTGTTGTGGGAGCAGGAAAGGAGGCCAAGGGAATGAAAACCCTGCTGTAAAAGCAGTCTGGCATGCTGCAGTCTGAAAGCCAACACGTGACAATAAAGACAACAGTCCGGGGGCTGCACTGTAAGTTGACAGTTAAGTCAGGACGAGAATATCCTGTCGAAAACATCAACTCTGAGCCTCTCTCTCTTTTGCATGGCCATAGCTTCACTATTTATATGACAGACCAGTGAGCAACAGTGAGTTCTCAGCCAACCAATAGACTCCGTTAGGACCCAAGCCCACTGTATATGGATCCCATTCTAATCCAATCTCACCTGATCTGTTTGGGACAGCACAGGCACAAAAATGAGCTTCAACATCAGCTAGAATCTGTCCACCTTGTCTCACCTCTTATCAATTCCTTCGGAGTTCATATTGCCACTCAGGGCAGCTGCAAAACTTAATCTCTGCCGCCTTACACTTCAGAGCACCAAACTTAACTTTCAACCTCAGCCTATTCCATTCAAAAATAGACCACCACAAGAAAAAGTAAGGATTTCTAGTTGTACTCTCTCAGGAAATACTCTTCACAGGAAGGGCCCTTGATGTGGCTTAAAAACCCAGCATTTCGTATGTTCAAATTGACAATTCTTCCTTTTCTGCTCATGAAGTTCCATCTTGGTAAGCTGTAAACACAGATCTACAAAAGCTAGAGGCCCTCACTGTGCAAATTGCTTCCACATTTATAGATTGGTACCAGCTTTGGTAGGCTAATCTTGTGGAACCAGCTGGCAAACCACAAAATACTAGCATCAGATCCCTGTGACCCATTGCTAGGGAGTACACACAACAGGAAAACTGTCCATAAAAGCAGTTACTGACTAGTATTTTTTAGTAATCCATAATCTTGTGGAACCAGTTGGCAAACCACAAAAAGGTTAAGAGAGCTAAAATTCTAACTTGCAAAAGTCACACCGAAAAAGACATTCAAATTTTCCTAACTGTACATTACAGCACATACATAGTCAAGCTCTCTCTCTTCCCACTTTTCAATCTTGATTGTGTGCTCACGAGATGTGAAGTAATAGTCCCACATCACCCTGTATGGAGTAGCAAATACATAAAGGTCCATGCAGGTCCAGCTGGCAGGTTCCCCAGTCTGCACAAGCAACACAAAGAAACCGTCAATATCCTTTTCGTAGAGAATGAATAAATCAAACTCAACGGATCAAAAGTTAAACCTAACCTCCCATTAGTAGTGGTGCTATTGAAGCCCACATTGACCTTCAAGACACCAAAAGTAAAACAGAACAGAATTGTATACTGCACTTCTAGAAGATCACAATTCCTCATCCAAATAGAAGCTTCAAGACAACAAAAACATCCATTATAACATGAGCAGCCAATCAATTATGACAGCCTTAGCTGATGCTCTCACCCCATTGCTCAAAATTTAAACTCCACATCCCTTTATTCCAATCTAAATTTGACCACTCATTTCATACTGGATGATCCCAACGTGCACTATGGTAGGATGTTGAAAGTGGCACCTTCCAATCTACAACCATCATCTTATTTGTAAACACTGCCAGACCTGCACAACATATACTTGTGCATTGAAAATGAAGGGCTTGGTCCCCATTCACTTTATACACTAGCTGTAGTCTCTACAAGCTCGAAAAACAGTACCATCACCATGCAGAAGTTTTTTTTGACCTGTAAGAAAATTGTTCAACAAGCTAGAAGAATGATACCTCGCCATGCAGAAAGTAAAGAATGGCCTTGACTTGTATTAATGCAAGCTTGCCAACGTTAAAAAGAACGTCGTCAGCTACAGCAAAATTTTTCCAGGCCATAAGATGTTGTCATGTTTCTCAAAGATTCAAAGTACAGGGACATCTCATCAAAAGCCATGATTTCAATGGTCTTAAGGCCTGAATACACTGCAAAAGGTGGTATTTCTCTGATGATGTCGCAATGAATTAGAGGGATTGCTGGGGAATTTCAGCCGTGTCGCAATCCCCTAAGGGAGCCAATCTTCAGGCCATATTTCCTCCTTCCATTTGTGACATAACCTCGATCCGAAATCAATATCAAATCAATTTGCCAGTTAAAATTCTGGCGTACGGGTTCTAGGGAACCATTTTTCCTCCTCCCAATATGGCATAAGCTCAGCCCATAGGACAATATCAAGTCCTTTTCTTTCTCACCATTCTGGCATACGGATCATTGGGGAATTTACAGCTCAGCCAAGAAAATTTCCCATATGATTAAGCTGAAGACATGTAAACAACAATTGCATCAAGGCGCAGAAAGAAGGGGAATTACCTGGATGTGCAGGATGCCTCCTTCGTCAGTGAATTCGATGTACGCGTGGTTGTCTGCGAAGCAAGAGCCCTGCCACGAGACGGTCTGCGACTGGAGAGGGCCGACGGACGACACAAAATGGGGCAGCAAATCCACGGCATTGCTGAAGGTGTTGAGGAAGGGCCATGCCACCTGGTGAGGCAGGGCCGGGAGGAGGTCCTTGGGATGGAAGGGGATCGCCAGCCCCTGCCTCACTGTGCATAACAGTAGAAGGATGAGGCCTATTGCACCGACGGCCCTGGCCATGGGCGATTCGAAGCAAGAGGTGTGGCGAGCTGGGAGGAGGAGCGTGGACGGAGTCGTGCCCGGCAGACTTGCGCTACAGAACAACAGGAGGAGGAGGAGGAGAAGGAGAAAATAAACCAGCTACCATCGTCATTCTTTCCCTTTTCCTACCGTCCTCTCTTTTTGTTACTTTTGGGACACTGCGAATGTTCCCTAATTAGATTCTCGCCGTGGACGTCTGGTATGATACGTAGGAACAGAAGTCATAACCAAGAGCCGGCCATGCGCGGACCTCCAAGGCATCCACTTACTCTTGGAGTTAATCTCATTGACTCGTGGCGTAAGTTTTCATTGGTGAATATAGAGTTTAACCTTTTACCCAATTCACTGGCCATTAGAAGTGATCCCCTAACTAATCAATATTGGAGTTGACTTCATGTTCCTTCATGATTGTGTCCTCTAAAGTCTAATATGCATCTCGCCATTGGAGCCTCGACTTCTCCTTGCTCCCATTTCAATCTAATAGAGGAATATATATATATATATCTCTCTCTCTCTCTCTCTCTCTCTCTCTCTCTCTCTCTCTCTACATACATACATACAATAGGTTTGAAGGATCATCATTGGACATGGATTTCCCAAATCTAGCCTCCTCTACACCCTAGCTACCTGCCAGTCACCAAGCTCCATGCCTTACTTCAAAGCTTCCTCCAAATGGTACTCCTCTATTTCAAAACTATGTGTTTCATACACCTTGTTATAGAAAATTGTGTGTTTTATATGGAGCATCAATAATACAATTTTGTCAAAGATATGTGAAGCGTATAGGGCAAACATATGTGTCATAAGGACATGAAATTTTACTCATTTTCTTAGCATTTGATTAAAAGCCATCAAATGTGCTAATGTGACACACATTGGAGGTGCAAGTTAATTATTTTACACTATGGGAACCAAGACCCCAAAACATTACTTGATGCCAAATGAAAAAGTTGCAATAAGTTATGTCTGATAGTTACTAGGTGGTACCCGGTGTCAAAATTTAGCCTATACCAATTTGTTTGCCACTAATGTTAGTGGTGACATTAAAGATTGTGCATTAATTAATTAATCAATATCAGTCTAAGGGTTCATAACTACTCAAGGATACTTGGAAGATAAATTGGCCCAGGTAATTTAATTATTTGCTACTAGAAAAAAAATTAGACACTAAAACAAACATTGAATTAACTTTCAAAATTAATGTTATAAAAAATAATATGAAGTTGGATAATGCTAGAAAATGGGATTAAAAGGCTACCACTTGACAAAACTTGCCCATGCAAGTGGGAAAAACATTTTTGGGGGCTTATCGAAATCTCTTTCAGCCATTATGAGAGAGAATGAGGGTATCAGAGAGCAAAGAGATGCTGCCGGTGTGATTTGCAGTCAATAAGAACAAATTCTACAATAGGTGATAGTAGTTTGGAGCCCTCCAAGTATAGGTGACTATAACCCAATGTCCTATGCAAGTAATAGCATACAAGAGGGGACAGTAGCCTTTCTAGTGGTCCTAAGCTATAGGTGACAACTTTCATAGCTGTTTGAGTAGGGCATTAGCAATTTTTTAGCCTTTACCATAATGAAACTCCAAAATTTCATACAGCCATCTCTCAAGTTATATCAACAAAATCCAACTATTCAAGTCATCAAAGGTGGAGATATTGGAAAATCTTTGCTACAATCCCTAATTTGTAGTAGAAGTTAAGAGTTTTGACAGCCACCTTGGGATGTGTGCTCAAAATTGAGGGCCTAGGACTTGAATTCTAACAACTGAAATTGAAGAATTTCAAGGAGATTCAAGAGATCAACCGGCCAATTTCAATTTAGGGCTAAATTTGTCTTGCAAGGAGCAAGGTGAAGGCCAATTCCCCAAGTAAACTAAGGGGCAAATTAGTTTAAAGACTTGCTAGTCATTATTGACAACAAGTAGCACTTGGATTAGCAAAGGAGATTGGTGAATCTCAATTGTACTTCATCAATTTCTTATAAGATAAAGGAATACCAAAAGGAATGCTAGTTTTGGGGCCAAGAGGTTGTCCATTGTCCAAGATTAAAGTAGTAAAGTATGCATTTCACTTTATGTGATTTATTGTGCTTGCTATAATTGTTGATTAATTAGGTCATTACCACTCTCTCCAAGGAGGAAGGCTGGTTTCGAGGTTCCATTGCCGAATACCATCAACTCCCTTAAATTGGTGGGCTTGAAGCACTTGATTGAAGGTTAGAAGATTTGCTTAGTGTTGAAATTGTATTCAATTGAGCATTATAGCAAGAATGTCTTCAAATAGTGAGACGAGATCAAGCAAGGATGATACCTCTCAATCTAAAAGGGAAAATGCAATGCTTAATCTTGGACAAGGCACATAGCATGGGTAGCCAGCTATGATAATGTTGTTTTAGACCAAAATGTGAATCCTTCTAAGTCCCGAAGCTAATGACTAGAAAGAGGAAGAGGAATTTGATGACCACTTTAAATATCAACACATGGCAACAACTGGAATGTTTGTGCAATTGGTAAATGGTCCTCAGTTCATGCACTTTTGGAACCCCTTAAAGGAGGGTAGTAAAGGCAAGAAGAGGAAATCATCTTCAAGAGCTTCGGGACATCAAGATCCACCAAAGGAAGAGCCAATACAATAGCATGATGTTTCAAATGTGGATAGCGAGTATAAGCAAATGATACCAGTGGGGCAATTGATACATATTCAAGGCCAACCTGAAAGTGTCAATCCAATGCTTTTTAGACAACAAAGCATACATGCAATGATGGGACAGGAAGGATACTTTGGTGGTGGCACTAGTTTCCATGCTATGATGGGTCAAGGATCTCATACATGGATGTATGCACAACTCCTTATGGTATCCAACAACCAATGTGTAGTGTGCAATGCCCAATGTATCTAGGTATGACTAGTAATATGCAAAATCCCATGTATAGCAATGTTGGTATGATTATGGGGCACAAAGTGGTAAGTTTGGCAATGCATATATACAGCCCATTGTGTTTGGACTCGTGCTATTAATGCTACTAATACAAATACTCCATACAGTGATAGTCATGAGAAAAAATACAACTATAATGCCTGCATGAAAAAAAACAGCAACTAGTAATGCATGCAATGTACGGGAAAATGTATCTTGGTAAGGTTGTATTTCCATGCATAGTCACATTGCAATGGTCCAAAAGTATGCAAACAAGAATGTTTCCTAATGCATCTAGTGCTCCTAGCATGTCATGTACACATGAGGAGCTAGTCAATTGGATGCGATGTTGCATATTAGTAAAGTTGGAATTGCAACAATGTGAGAGTATAAAGCATCACAATGCTCAAGAGAGAAAAAGGCCTAGAATCTAGTTGAGGTTTTGAGGTAAGTAAAGTTAGAGATAAAGTTTCCATGTGCTTCTTGGTAAAGCTTCACATTGTTTCACCTACGAAACAATGCAACTAGATGGAGGAGGGTGACCTCATAGATCATCTTTAGTGATGCACTTTATCTTGATTTGTTTCAATTAGAGCCGATGGCTCTTCAAGCTTAGCAAAGCATGAAGGTCCAGAGTATTTCCCAATGCTTAGTGGGGATGTTGCATCTCCACTTCCCTAATGATGGATAGCTTGATTATGTAGTGGATCTTGGATGTCCTTGGTTTGCATCCAAGGTAATGTATATTGATAGTATTTTTGCCATTGGATCACTATTCAGCTTACTAGTCTCACTGTGAGTCAATATGCATATGGTATGATTTGCACCTAGACCCTGAAACTATACATTTGCAAGGCATGTATAGAATACATGGATGGTATGTAATATACATTTGCAACTCATGCAAAAGAAGTATGATTGCATAAGTTACATGTGGTTTGTAGCTAATGTATGCTTTGCAGGCTATCATGTGGTACATCATTGCTATGAGGTGTTATTTATGCTCACTTTATGCATTACAATGCCTTGGATGTCAAAGCAATGTTGGGTTTTTGCATGTGGATGCATCCTTTAGGGTTCTAACAATGGTTATGATTCATACATGTGGATTGTATTTAGTTTAAGTCACCAGAATTTCACATGCAAAGGACATGAGCATGGTTAAGCAATCAGTGCACATGTTGTTTAACTACGATGCTAGCATGTATTTCCAGTAGTTGTGGCAATGGATGATTTGGCACATTGTAGTGCAATTGAGGATGATTGCAAGGATCTCAAAGGGGTGGTCTATCATGAGGATGCAAAATTTTATTCCTTTGCTTAGCATTTGATTAAAGTTAATCAAATGTGCTTATGTAATTTTCACATGTGAGGTGCAAGTTAATTACTTCACAATGTGGGACCCAAGACCCCAAAATATCAGTTGTTGATGCCAAAGGCACAAGTTATACTAAGTTATATCTGTCAAGTACTAAGTGGTACCCAATGCTAGATTTTGGCCTAGACTAATTTATTGGCAACTAATATTAGGTGACATTCGAGACTAGGTATTAATTAATAAATTAATATGAATCTAAGGATTAATAAGTACTGAAGGATACTTGAAAGAGAAATTGACCTAGCCAATTCAATTATTGGCTAGTATAATTACTTTGTGCACACTAAAATAATTATTAAATTAATTTTTATATTTTAAAATTAATTTAATAACCTAGATAATGCTAGAAAATGGGACTAGAAAGCTGCCATTTGGCAAAACTTGCCCATGCAAGTGGGAAAAACGTTTTTGGGGGGTTTGTTCCAACCATTGTGAGAGAGAAGCTAAGTAAGGAGATGTTACTGATGTGATTTTCAACGACGAGGACTAGTCCTATAACATGTGACAATAGTTTGGATCCCTCTAAGTATAGGTGATAGTAGCCCAAGGTTCTTTTGTAGAGATAATAGCATACACAATGGGTCAACATACTTTCTAGTGGTTCTAAGTTATATAGGTGATAGCTTCCGCAGTTGTTGAGCAAGGTAGCAATAGTTTTTTAGCCTTTCTCATGATGAAATTTTAAAATTTATCGTTCTACAACATTCTCTCTCATCTTACAACCATCTCTCAAGTTTTCTTAACAAAATCTAGCCATTTGAGTCATCAGAGGTGGAGATATTGGAAAATCTCTACTGTAGACCCTAATTTAGATTCTAGATCAGTTAGCGGGTCGGGATGTCTACTCATTTATGGACTACTTTGTTAGATATAAGCAAATGTCTATTGCATAGGAAGATAAGCTAAAAATGACATTTATTACTATATTTGATACATTTGCATATCATGTGATGGCATTTGGATTATGCAATGCGTCGGGTTCTTGGCAATGTACAACTAATAAGACTTTTGGTGATATTTCCCCTGAGAAGAGATCTAGGGGCAGCCACCATAAGAGAAAGAATGCTGATTATTTTAAGGAAGTGTTTTGAGTATTGTAGACAGTTTTACATTGTTATTAACCCAAGAAAGTGCGTCTTTGGAGTGCCCTATGTCAAGATTGTGGGAGAGATGGAAGGAGTCTCACTTGTAGCTTTCTTGCTTGCACAATGGGGGAATACACACAAAGGTGGAGGCTGAAAAACAGTTTTCCTCTTCTTAGTTGTGTAAGCCAAAAAGAACTCTCGTACAAAGAAATAGAAGAACCCTATATATGGGTCTCAAACCAAACTCAACTAACTAAGGTGGCATACTAACTAAGCCACGAACTAGAGTACATAAGGATAGCTGTCATCTAGCTATTATTCATGGGCGGTGTACCAACCGCATCTGCAACTAACAAGTCGGTGACATAAATGCACAACGGTCACTCTGGCATACCAGGAGTGGAGCTCGATATCTCAACACTCCCCCTCGAGCTCAATCCCAATTCCTGCACATCAAGTAGGTCTCTCAACTTGCGCAGCTTCTCTGCGCCCAATGCCTTCTTAAATATGTCAGCTACCTGATCCTCTGTGCTGACATAAACTAGATCAATAAGACCTAGTAAAACCCTCTCCCGCACATAGTGATAATGCACCTCAATGTGCTTTGTTCTAGCATGATAGACTGGGTTATTTGCCAAGTGTATACTACTCATGTTGTCACAATAAATTACAACTGGCCCATCTGTAGGCTGATGCATATCATAAAGTAGCTTATGCAACCAAGCTACTTCACATGCAGTCATTGCTGCGCCCCTGTACTCAGCCTCTGTGCTCGACAAGGCAACTGTAGGCTGTTTCTTGCTGCTCCAAGTGATTGCAACACTTCCAAAAGAGAACACATATCCACTGGTAGATCGTCTATCAGAAATACTACCAGCCCAATCAACATCAGTGTATCCATGCAACTGTATCTGAATCCCAGTCTCATAAAATAGTCCATATTGCAATGTGGACTTCACATACCTGAGTATGCGTCTAGCCGCATCCAAATGCGGTTTCCTTGGAGCCTGCATAAACTGACTTACCAATCCAACAACATAGCTCAAATCTGGCCTGGTAATAGTCATATAAATCAAACTTCCTACTATGCGGCTGTACATAGTAGAGTCTTCCAGAAGCTCACCCGCATATGCGCTCAGCTTCACATTCTGCTCCAAAGGAACTGAAATAGGCTTACAGCCTGTCATCCCATATTTGGACAGCATGTCCAATCCATACTGCCTCTGCAAGAGCCATATCCCACTTGGTGATCTAATCACCTCAATGCCCAAGAAATAACACAGCTCTCCCAAATCCTTCATCTCAAACTTCTGCTTCAATAGCATTTTCACATGAAGGATATCTTCATCACTGTCACCTGTCATAATCAAATCATCAACATAAATGACAAGTAGCATAATACATTTCTCTATTTTTCTCACATAAAGTGAGAAATCTGCCTTGGAAATCTGAAAGCCAATAGTGACAAGATATTGTCCTATCTTGTCAGACCATGCTCTAGGTGCTTGCTTCAAGCCATACAAGGCTTTCTTCAACCTGCAAACAAACTCAGGATGAACAACATGCACATAACCTGGTGGCTGCTCCATATATACCTCTTCTTGCAAATCACCATGCAAGAAGGCATTCTTTACATCCATCTAATGTAAAGACCATTCCTTTGATGCAGCCATAGCAATGATTGCTCTTACGGTTGCCATCCTTGCAACCGGACTGAATGTTTCTTCATAATCAATGCCATATGTTTGTGCATACCCCTTGACTACTAATCTTGCCTTGTATCTGTTCACAGAACCATCTGCATTGTGCTTCACCTTATAAACCCACTTACAACCAATTGCATTCTTATCTTTAGGCAAAGGTATCAATTCCCATGTAGCATTTGCTTCCAAGGCATCCATTTCTTCATCCATGGCTTTCTCCCATTTTTCTTTTCCCATGGCTTGCTCAAAAGAAGTGGGTTCTGGTTCCTGTATCACTTTGACCATATAGGCATAGTGAATGGCTGTAAATCCATCATATTTCAGCCTATCCATAGGATACCTAGCTCTGATAGACCTGCGCAAAGTAGGTTCACTCCCAGGTGCTCTCAAAACATCCCTGATCTTCCTTACTCCAGGTGTAACAATAGAAGGAATACCCAACTCATCATCAATGCTCTGTCCTGAGCCACTGGATTCACCATCCACATAAGAGTGACCTGCATTCACATCAAACATGGGCTGATCTACCTTCTCTTTTCCTTTTCGTAATACCTGCATACCACTATCTGCATTGCTTTGAGACGATTCTCTTGATCTCAGTCTGCATGTCCATGGCGAAGAATGTGAACCACTGTTGGAGGACTCTCCAGGTCCACTAATATCTTGTGACTGCTGCTGTGAATTCTGTGCAGCATTACTATTTTGTGCATCTACATTATCAATCACATTTACTGGTTTATACCAGCTACTCATCTCATCAAAAACAACATCCCTGCTCACTGTAAACTTACGAGTAGAATGGTTATAGCATCTATACCCTTTTTGCTGCAGAGAGTAACCAATAAAGATGCACTTCTCAGCTTTTGGATCCAACTTGGATCTCAACTCATCTCGCACATGAACATAGGCAATGCAACCAAAAATTTTCAAATGAGAAATATCTGGTTTCCTACCAGTATACCTCTCCTCTGGAGTCATCCCATGTATTGCTGCAGTGGGAGTCCTGCTCATTATGTAGACTGCTGTAGCAACTGCTTCAGCCCAGTAAAAATCTGGCAAGTCTTTTTCGTTGAGCATGGCACGAGATACCTCTCCAATATGCCTGTTTTTCCTTTCTGCAATTCCATTTTGTTGTGGGTTATGACTGCATGAATATTGTTGCTTTATGCCATGCTCCTGCAGGAACCTTGCAAACTCATTTGAGAGGTACTCTCCCCCTCCATTTGACCTTAGGCATTTTATTTGCAGGCCTGTTTCTTTTTCAACCATAGCTTTAAGAGTTTTGAAATGCCCAAAAACTTCACTTTTCTTTTTCATAAAATACACCCAAACTTTTCTGCTATAGTCATCAATAAAAGTGACAAAATAATGACAGCCTCCAAGAGATGCAGCTTTAGTAGTCCACACATCAGAGTGGATTAATTCCAATGGCTTCTTACTCTCTTGAACATGTCTAGGAAATGGTTTCCTTGCCTGTTTTCCAAACTGACAGGCTTCACATACCTTATGCATTTCTGTAACCTTGAATTTAGGCAATCCTGCAACAATATTTTGGGCTTGCATTGATTTAAGTCGTTGTACATTAACATGACCAATGCGTTTATGCCAGATATCAATATCTGCAACTACACCGGTCCCATGTGCAAACATTGCTGCACTCAATTCAGGCATGTCTGCATCCAACGTAAACATTCTGCCCTTCTTCTTTCCTTTTGCTATCAAGCGACCTTTATTTTTCATATCCTCAACAAAGCATCCATGAGAATTAAATCTGACCTGCAAGCCCTACTCAACCATTTGGCCAATAGAAACCAGGTTCTTGGTGATATTCGGGACATGAAATACATCCGACAAGTATTTCTTTTTCCCATCCTGCATAGACAAAGGAATTTTACCAATCTGCACAATAGGATGTGCAGTATCATTCACCAGTCTCCACAAATCCTGGTTTTTCCATTTTCCTTGCATCCTGCATCCATTCTGCATGACCTGTCATGTGGTTTGATGCACCTGAGTCAACATACCACACATCGTTGCTTTCTTCTGCACTTGTCACAGAATTGGTCATGTGCTGCACCATAAACAAATACTCATTTATGTCATCACCCTGTCTACTAGAAGATGCATAATTCCCTTGTTGCAATTTTCCATTCATGATGTCATCTTGCTTTTTATAGCAGTCTTTAGCCATATGACCCATTTTACCACAGTAGTAGCATTCAACATTGCTGTTTGCATTTTGCCCTCTTTGCCATCCACCACGACCTCTTTGGCTCCCCCTGACTCTAGAGTTACCACGTCCTCCTCCATAGGACTGGTTTTCTTGAGTTTGCTGCGTATTTTGATTTCTACCACGGCCTCCAGATCGGCCTCCTCTACCTCTGCCTCTACCTTTTCCAGCATTTGAGTAGAAGACAGCTTCTTTTGAAGTTCCTCCTGAAGAAGATGCACCACCATTTCTCTGCTCCTCAGAAATTAGAAGAGCAATCAACTCCTTAAAATCAGGAAATCTTTCAGGACGGAAATCGATGTTCGGAACTGTGCATAATCCTTTCCTAGACCATTCAAGGTCACAGAAACTAAATCATCATCTTCAAAGGACGACCCAATGGAAGCAAGTGCATCTGCAATCTTCTTCACCTTCATGTGGTAGTCATTGATGCTCATACTTTCTCTTTGCACATTGTGCAACTCTTGCTTGAGCTGCATTTTCCTGGCTTGCGTATTTGTGCTATACATTTTTGACAAAGTATCCCATGCCTCCTTTGGCGTACTTGCATCCTGAATATGCATAATCATAGAGTCTGAAATACTGATAGACAGCCAGTACATAACTTTTCTGGCTCTCTCATGCCATCCTTTAAATGCCTGCATTTGCTGTTGATTGGGAACATCAGGAAGAATTGGTTCTTCTTCATTTCCTGCAACGAATTCCCAATATCCTTTTTCCATAAGGAAATTCGTCATTCTAAACTTCAATGCTTGGAAGTTGTTCTTGTCAAGCTTTTCAGTGACAATCTGTGAAAGAGAATCAGACGCCATTACAAAACACTGCAAAAAATTTTATCACTGTAAAAAACACAGCTTCAGCCTCACAAGGGCAAATCTGCAAAACTGACGAAAGTGGTATTTGACCACAGAGTCACTTCCTAGTGACGATTTTGCATCAACAGGCAACAAGGATGATTCTGTAATTCCCAATGTCTCTGCGCACAGGCATACGATGCAATTTCTATAGTAACTTTTCACCGACCTGTAGAACAGTGGTCGCACATCATAAAACAGGGTCTTTTCCTGAGTGCGTGCGAAAAACTTCCGCCTCCAAAACAGGCCCCGAAATGGCCTCAAATAAAAAAAACAGAGCAACCAAGGGCCAAAGCCCTTTCCCGCAGCATATATTGCCCTCTTGCTACACCGCGAAGGGCGTCTCAATCTAAGACAATGCACTCTTGCACTTTCCGGCTGTGCTACCTGCAGAGACTTGCTCCCAAAATAGAAAAATGAAAGCAACACTAGTCCACTTACCAGAACACCGCGAACTTGGTTTGCTTTCTTGAGCTCCTTACCAGGAACAAGGCTCTGATACCATGTCAAGATTGTGGGAGAGATGGAAGGAGTCTCACTTGTAGCTTTCTCGCTTGCACAATGGGGAAATACACACAAAGGTGGAGGCTGAAAAACAGTTTTCCTCTTCTTAGTTGTGTAAGCCAAAAAGAACTCTCGCACAAAGAAATAGAAGAACCCTATATATGGGTCTCAAACCAAACTCAACTAACTAAGGTGGCATACTAACTAAGCCACGAACTAGAGTAGATAAGGATAGCTGTCATCTAGCTATTATTCATGGGCGGTGTACCAACCGCATCTGCAACTAACAAGTCGGTGACATAAATGCACAACGGTCACTTTGGCATACCACGAGTGGAGCTCGATATCTCAACACCCTATGGACTATTATTGGGTCATGTGTTTAGTTCAATTGGTATTGCAACCGATCCTAAAAAGATAAAGGCTATTGTCGCTATGAGTCCGCCACATACTCCTAAAGAAGTGCATAGCTTTCTGTAATCAGTAGTGGGATATTATTGATGACTTATTAAAGCACTGGCAAAAAGCACAATGCCATTGAAAAATGTATTATCTTTTAATTGTCTATTTGTTTGGAGTGATCCTTGTCAAGTATTCTTCGAGGATGTGAAGCAGGAATTGGCAAAAGCGCCAATCCTGAAAGCACCCAAAAGGGGTGAGGTTTTTTATATATTTTTAGGAGAGCCACAATGCATAGCATTAGCTGTTGTTTAGCCCAGATCTAGGAGGAGAAATTGTATCATCCAATAGCTTTTGCTAGTTGTAAATTGGGGATATCTAAACTTAATTACACCTACATGGAGAAATTGTGCCTTGGGATGGTGTTTGCGAGCAAAAAGTTTAGGTACTGTATTCTCTATGAAAATGTAGTATTTTATACAAAGGCGGAAGGACTTAGATTGTTGCTAAACAAGTTACAAATACATGATTGCCTAGAAAAATGGTTGATTACTTTACAAGAATTTGATTATGAAAATAAGAGTAAGCCATCGAAGTTGCAAGGCATCGTTGAATGTCTTGTGGATTTTGGGGAACCAATGGAAATCTCAGCTGAAGTTAGTTGAGGGACTATTTAAAATTGATACAGCCTCCATTCCATCCTTGTATGCTGCTATAATACATTTATCCACATGAGAGACTGGAGCTGCCTTATCAAAATCAAAGAATAGGAAAATTAGACAACAGGCTTTGAAATTTACCTTAATTCTAGGAACACTATATCGGTAGGGAGTGCCATTACTCAACTTGTGGAGGGTACTTTGTTGGACGGTTGACTGCACAAAAAGCTTTAAGAGCTGGATATTGGTGGCCGTCCATTTTCCAGGATTCATTTGAGTATGTCAAGAGATGTGATATATGTCAAAGGCATGACAGTAGGGAGATTAGGAAGCGTGTCGCTTACCATGACTCAACTTATGGAGGGCACTTTGCTGGACAATTGACTACACAAAAAGCTTTAAAAGCTGGATATTGGTGGCCATCCATTTTCCAGGATTCATTTGAGTATGTCAAGAGATGTGATATATATCAAAGGCTTGACAGTAGGGAGATTAGGAAGCACCCATTGACTCCTATTATGGCTATACTACCATTCGAGAAGTGGGGCATCGATTTTGTGGGTCCTATTACCACGTTGTCTTCTACACATAAGAGATATATCATAGTGGCAACTAACTATTTTGCGAAGTGGTCAGAAGCACGAGCGATGAAGAAGGACGATGGAAAGGAGATTGTTAGCTTCCTGCTTGAGCTGATTATCTGCTAATTTGGTCCACCAAAGGAATTAGTGTACCATGAAACCCATTTTCTAAATAAGGTGATTTATAAGAGCCTGACTGAAGCATGGCAGATTAAGCACAATAAGACGACTCCTTATAACCTGCAAGCGAATGGGCAGGTTGAAGGTACCAATAAACAAGTTGTGGATATTCTATCAAAGATAGTATCAAAGAAGAAACGAGACTGGGATAAGAAGTTATATGTGGCAATGTGGGCATATAACACGATGTTTAAACGAGCCATAGGCCACATCCCATTCAAGTTAGTTTATGGGAAGGAGTGCGTATTACCCCTAGAGATTGAGTTACCAACCATAAGATTTGCAATTTATCATTCTTTGGGAGACAAAGATGCACTCTTTGAGCACATTACTACTTTAGCACACCTGGATGAGGTCAAATTATAGAGTCTATTATACCATGAAGTGGCTAAGCATCAGATGAAGCAATTGCATCATTTAAAAGTGAAGAAATATACCTTTAAGACATGGCAATTAGTTTTAGACTATAATGCACGCAGGGAGCTGTTTCCAGGGAAGCTAGAGCCTAAGTGGGATGGTCCCTTCAAAATAGTCAGAATAGGGAAAAATAAGTTCACAACATTACTAGCTCATCTAGAGAGAGTGGAGTTTAAAAATAAGATTAATCTTGATAAGATTAAATCTTATTATCTCTCTAAATGCATTAATGATAATTATGCCTTGCAAGTCCATGCTTGGCTGACCTCGAACCTGCAAGATAAAACATTGGTTGATGGGGCATCTAAATTCTTACTTGGAACACTCATACTTGGAGCAAAGATATCATTAAGGAAAGCTTATCTGGTGGAGTAAGGGATATAAAATCATTGATCAAGAGGACATATCATTTGTTTGGAAAATCAAAGTCTTCTGTCATCATTACTTATGAATTCTGAGGAGTATCCCTATTATATTCAATGAAGAAGGTGGAATGGAGCCTTCGATACATCCTCTGAACATGCTAAATTTTGATTATCATAATTACGAGTAGAGGTGATGACGGCTAGCTGTGTGAACCCATCGTGGATGCATACATTATACTTTGATGGAGAGTCCAGGGGTCCCAACAAGAAAGGGAGTATAGGCGTGGTCATTAGGGATCCCCAACGTAGAATCATGATGAAATTAGTTGTCTACCTTGGGGTAGGCTTTACTAATAATATGACGGAGTACAAAGCTTTGATTAAGGGATTGAACATTGCAAATAAGAGTGGTATTCGCTAGTTGTTAGTAAAAGGGGATTCCCAGTTGGTTTTGAACCAACTGAATGGGATGTACATAGTATACAGAACCCTATTCTTCGTATGTACTATCGTGCTGCCATGAACCTGATCAATGACTTTGAGAAAGTGTCTCTTCAGCTGATTCCACGTCATTGGAATCAATGTGCTGATTCATTAGCCAACTATGCATATGAAGATGACCTCTTTTTCAATTGTGGTCCTAGTTTGGATATATTTATTGCATGTTGATTATGGGGACTTTTATTAGAACATGCTCTATATGGCAGACGATGGTTAGTATGGGTGATGCAAAGAGTAGCTGAGACCCATTTTCCGTTATTATCTTAGACCCATAGGTTGGTTAGATGACACTTTATGCGTACGCCTCTCTTGCTATCTATGCATGAGGTATGGGTCACAATTTAATGCATTTAGTTTAGGGCTTGGAGTCCAAATTTCTCCTTGGGATGGAGCTCTCATTGTCTATCATTGTTAGTCCAAGGACGGTTTTCTATGAGTTACATTGCTATATTCCTTTAGGCAAAGAGGGCCTAGTTTTAGATGCAGAATGTTATATATCTTTAGGCCAAGAGGGCCAATTCATTTGTTGTGAAATGTTATATCTCGTTAGGCCAAGAGGGCACAGTGATTGTTTGGTGCGGGTGCTTTTAATCGGTTTCTGTTTTAGTGTTGCACCAAATAGGTTCGACAGAGTGCTTAGAGAGAGTCTTTGTTGCGTGGGAGCTTCTGGGGTCCTAGGGTTTAGTTAGGTATATCTGGGAGGGAGGTTCAAGAAGTTGGCCACCTCCTATGAAGCCATTGTCTAGGATTAAAAGTGCCATTTTGAGGAGTCCTGAGTAACCTTGTCTTGATAGCTTCCTAGGCAGCTATTTCTAGGAGCTTCTATTAGTGGTAAGAAAAACCAGTATACAGAGGTGTGTAAAAAGGGATTCTAACCCCTAGCAAATAAAAGTTGAAATAAAAAGGAAAAAAAAATCCTAGAGCAGTTGTCTATTGCCTTGTAAAGGCATGGTAGGTTCCTAGGGATGAGTCCAATGCCTTGCTCTTCCTTAGGGTGACATCTTGCCACAAAAGAAAAGAAAAAGGAAGGTTGGAGCGAAAATAAAAGTCAGCGTTAACAATGATTAAATGCCGCCTTGCAAGGTCTTGGTAGGTTCTTGTGGGTGTCAAGACAAGACTCAAGGCTGATGCCTTGTTCTAATTGGGTCACTAAGAAAAAGAAGAATAATCAAATTTGGCTTTGCGTAGATTTTAGGAGGCTCAATAAACAAATAGTTAAAGATTACTATTTGCTACCATTTATTGATTAGATTCTAGATTAATTAGCGAGTAGGGATATCTATTCATTTATAGACTAGTTTGTTGATTATAACCAACTAGCAATCGCAGATAAATATAAGTTGAAGAAAAAAATTATCACTGTATTTGATACCTTTGCATATCATGCGACGACTTTTGGATTATGCAATGCACCAAGGTCTTGGCAATGTAAAACTGATAAAACTTTTGGTGATATTTTTCTAGAGGAGCTGAAAGTCTTTATTGATGAATTGGGGGCAGCCACTACAAGAGAAAGATAGCTGATTATTCTAAGAAAATGTTTTGAGCAGTATAGGCAATTCTGCATTACTCTTAACCGAAGGAAATGCATATTTGGAGTGCCCTACGGATTGTTGTTGGGACATGTGGTTAGCTCGATTGGTATTGAGACTGATCTTCAAAAGATAAAGGTTATCATTGCCATGAGTCCACCATGTACTCCTAAAGAAGTACATAGATTTCTATTGCTAGTTGGTTATTGTTAACCTCAGCACAAGAAGAAAGTGAAAAAAATGGAAAAGCGCAAGTCAGGACCCAAGAGAGGTGGCCCAGGAGGAAATCAAACACAACAGAAGAGGCAAGAAGGTCCTCTGTGCAAATTGTAAAGGTAGATAGATGGTAGGAAGGAAGCTAGGAAGATAGGAGGACGATGGACAAAAGGGCCTGGATCACGGCCATGTAAAAAGGGCGTAGACAATGGTAAGCCATGCAAAAAGGGGATGATCGCCCAAGGGAGAGAGGGCATGTATATAAGCCAAAAAGTTAATGGAAACTCTCATTCTTGGTGTGTGGCAAAAAGCTTCTTCTTTTTTTTCTCTTCTTCTTGCCTTCTTGTGTGTGCTTGAGTGAGGGAGTGTGAGAGTGAGGGAGTGAGTGTGTGAGTGTGAGGGATCGAGGAGAAGAAGCTGCCTATCTCCTCTCTTCATCTTCTTCTCTTCTCTTCTCTTCTCTTGTCTTACGTGGCTATGGAGGATGGAGCTTGACAGAGAGGGATTGAGGTTGCTTAAGCTTGCCTCAAGGATCGTGGAGCTACTGGAGTGCAAGAAAGAGGAGGATACTCGATCGAGCATCAAGGTAAGCTCACTACACCCCATAGGTAGGGAGAGTGTATTGGCTATATGAGAGGTAGCCATGGTCACTCGGCTTGAAACGCTTGACCAATAAGCAGTCCATAGGTCTCGGGGGTTGAGCAAGAGAGCTTCCTTCATTTTGGTTCCATTGCCGGGACCGACGATTTGAGCCTTGAGCGCCGTGCGCTTTGAATTGAGCATGGAAGTAGGGTTTCATCCCCGAACTGGTGCTTGAGGTAGGTAGGAGATTTAGGCATTCTAATCTTCAAAATAAGTAAGTATTTTGGGTTTCTGATGTGTAGATGAGTAGGTTGATTTAGCCCAAGCATTTTCTTGTGATTTTGTTTGCATTTGGGTAGGATAGGAGTAAAATAGTGTGAGTACATAGTAGTGTTTTGCTGCTATATAACTGGTTGAAATAGAAAAAAGAAGGGAAAAAAATGAAATCTTGGGTTAAATGCTAGTAAGAGGAGCAAGATCAAGGTGAATGCAAACTTGGGCAGGGCAATAAGAGGCGAGGAGTGGCTAGGGAGACCTCATTTTGCATTTGAGAGATTAAGGAGAGCTTGAGAGAGAGAGACCTACTTATCACAAAGGAGATCACACACTTTGATTTTGGTGTTTTCGACTGATCCAGGTACATAAGAATCTTCTTTATATGCCATTAATGTGATCTAGAAGGTATGATAGGGGGTTGTGTGACGAGCGTTAGGAGAAATCGACCAAAAATCATCGCATTGCACTGTCGCAGTCACGCGGATCATTATGTCCTAGTCCAACTCCTAGAATCAGAGAGTTGGACCATCCGACTATCAGAGTCGGACTATCCGAGTGTTCCAATCAGACTATCCATTAGTCGGGCCATGTGGTTCAAGCGGACCCAGACCTCGCGTCCAATCGGACACCCACCTCAGTCGGACCCAAAAAACTCCAGTCGGTGGAGACCTACACTATAGTCGGACAAAGCTTCAATCGGACCCAAAAAACTCGGACCCTAGCTTGGTCTGATCAGACCATCCAATCGGATGCTCCAGTCGGACCGTCTGATTGGATGGTCTAATCAAACCATCCAATCGGACACTCCAGTCGGACCGTCTAACTCCCAAAGTCAGACCACCCAGAATCGAATTGTCTGATTCTAGGAATCAAATTAGTTGGGCAAAAGACAAAAAACTAGGAATATGACCACCTCTCCAAGTTAGGACCAATTGGGACACATTCTCGAACATCCCTAGAAACTCGACCCTACTTGTTAAATTAAAAAACCAGAGAAAACCACAACTGTATAGTCTAGAAGCGACCTCTAGTAGCCTAGCCAAGAGACCGACCTCTAGCAGCCTGGCCAAGGGACCACCACCAAGGGACTGACTTGACTTCAAGCAAGAAATCGACCTTTATATGGTAACCCAGCCTAGACAGAGCATAGAGGGAGCAGCATGGACCCCGGAAAATCCCTAGGAGCAACTAGAGACCATGCTTAGAGCCATATTAGGCCGTATACAAGACAGGGGGATAGCTAGAATTGCATAATCATTTTGTAGGTGGACCTCACAATGATTTCTTTCACATAAGTGCACTGGAAAAGGACAAAAAGCTTGATTTTGCACCATGCACAATAGAGCACCTAGCACTGAGTGTACATAAGTTGAGGACTATTTTCAATAACGAGGAATACAATCAGGCTTAATAACTCGAAGGAACCCACCAATAGGAGGAGACCCCAAAACATAGTTGGGTGCCCTGGAGTCCCATTGATAGGACCTTCGGAGACAGTAGAAGGACTGAAAGAACAACAAGATTGAGGGCAAAGTGCTACCTGAAAGGTGAGAAGGATTGAAGCTTGCACTCGAGAGCTATGGCGGGAGAGCAAGAGCAAGAAAGAGAGAGACAAGAAATGGGAACTCCAACAGTCACAATGTGTGACCGGGCCTTCCTTTATTCAAACTGTCACTAAAAGAATAAAGAATAAAGTGACGGTGACGGGCGCCCGCCACCTGCAGTGTGCAGTGGCGGTGACTGTCAGTGTAGTAATACATGGGTGGCTAGGTGGAGGTGCCTTTACCCCCAACAACCTTCCACTTAAAGGCGAATATGCCCTAGTGAGGAGTGAAAAGAAAAAGAAAAAAAAAAGATAGTACAACATGTACAAATGTACAACATGATGAGGAAAGACATCATCTCATCCCACGCCCATCAACCTCCTGAGGAAGGCAAAGTGCTCTGCAGAGAGGCTTTTCGTGAGCAGATCTACAGGATTTTGGTCAGTCGAGATCTTGACAAGATCAATAGACTTGTCCTCAACGACCCCACGTATGAAGTCATACCTCACCTCAATGTGTTTTGTCTTCACATGGAAGACCGGATTCTTGGCTAACTGAATATCACTCATAGAATCCGAATGCAGTGTAGGGATAGTATCAATACCAAGGTCAGCAACCAAACGACCGAACCAAATGGCCTCCTTGCAAGCCTCAGTGGCTGCAACATACTCGGCCTCTGTAGTAGAAAGGGTCGTACATTTCTGCACCCTGGACATCCAAGAAATAACACCTCCAACATAGGTGAACACATAGCCGGAAGTAGACTTTCTACTATCTGCATGTCTTGCATAATCAAAGTCAGTGTACCCCATGACTCCTGTATCTTGGCTGCCATAGTATATGCACATATCTACAGTGCCCTTCAGGTACCTCATGATACCCTTCATGACATCCCAATGCTTCTTGGCAAGTGTAGCCATATAGCGTGCCACAACACCAACTACAAAGGCAATATCTCGACGACTGGCTATCATGGCATACATAAGACTCATCTGCCCACTGCAGATGCATAGGGAATCTTGGTCATCTCAGCCCTTTGCTCATTTGTCTACGGACAATAAGCCTGTGATACCTTCACATAAGAAGGCAATGGACATCCAATAGGCTTTACGTCCTGCATGTGGAAGCGCTCAAGGACTTTATGAATGTACTCCCTCTTCGACAAGTAGAGGAGTCCCTGATGCCTGTCGCGTCTAATGTGTATACCAAGTATGTGAGCGGCCTGTCCCAGATATTTCATCTCAAAGCTCTTCTTGAGTTGAGCCTTAAGAGCATCTAGCTCATCATGAGCTTTCCCTACTATCAACATATCATCCACGTAGAGTACCAAAATCAATAAAGAACCATCACGGGCTTTCTTCGTATAAAGACACGGATCCATAGCACTCCTGCTGTAGCCCTGTGACTGCATAAAGGCATCAAACCTATGATACCACTCCCTAGGTGCCTGCTTTAAGCCATAAAAACTTTTCTTCAATTTGCACACTAGGTGCTCCCTGCCAGGTTCTGCAAAGCCCTTAGGCTGCTCCATATAAATCTCATCATGCAAGTCCCCATGTAAGAAAGCCATCTTGACATCCATCTGGTATAAATCCAAGTCAAGATGAGCCACCAAAGCCAAGACTAAGAGCAGGGTGGTCATCTTAACCACAAGAGAAAAGATCTCATCAAAGTCCACACCTTGCTCCTACTTAAAACCCTTTGCTACTAATCTAGCCTTGTATGCCGGCTTAGGGTATCCAAGGATACTTTTAAGCTTATACACCCACTTGCATGGCAAAGCCTTCTTGCCCGTAGGCAAGAAAACCAAATCCCAAGTGTAATTCTTATGCAAGAAGTCTATCTCAGACTGCATAGCCCTCTCCTAGGAGTGACTGTCACCCCTGTACATAGCCTCATCATAAGTGAAAGGCTCTCCTGCATATGTAACCAAGACATAATGCATCGAGGGCTGAAATCTATAAGGTGGACGTCTGTCTCTAGTAGACCGTCTCACGGCAGGCTCTGCTGCCTGCCCAACTGCCTGTCCAACACCCTGACCATGAGCATCTGCTGTAGTTGTAGACTGTCCAACTGGCTGTGCGGGAGCTCTCGGCTCCTCCTGAAATATGACCATGCGGATCTCAACAACTCTCTCAGGCTGCCTATGCATCTCATCTTCATGGAAGACTACATTATGAATGCGGATGACTTTCCGTGCGCCTGCGGATCCCAGAGACGGTAATCCATCTTGCTTGCATCCCCATAACCAAGAAAATTTCATTTGACACTCTTACGATCCAGCTTACTTATCTTGTCCCTCGGCACGTGGCAAAATGCCTCACATCCAAAGACACGGAGATGTGCATAAGAGGGAGGTTTTCCAGTCCATACCTCCTCTGTAACCTAGAAATCCAAACCACTAGAAGGTGATCTGTTTATGACATGCACAAATGTACTAACTACCTCAGCCCAAAAGCTTTGTGGTAGCCCTGCATGGCTAAGCATACTGCGTACACGCTCTTGGATGGTTCGATTCATCCGCTCAGCCAAACCATTCTGGGGGGGTGTAGGGGGTGGTCAACTAGCGCTTAATATCCCTCTCATCACATAATTGCTCAAAAGCACGTGAGACATACTCACCCCCATTATCTGTCCTTAGGCATTTTAGCCAATACCCAGGCTGGTTCTCAACCAATGCAAGCCATCTCTGAAACACAGCCAAGACATCGGATTTCAGCTTAATGGGATAAGCCCAAACTTTCCGTGAAAAATCATCTATGAAAGTAACAAAATACTTTGCACCACCCATAGATTGACAAGGCATGGGCCCACAGACATCCGAATGCACTAATGCCAAGGGCTCACTCATGCGTAGCCTACCAGACTTCTTATGCGTAGACCTATTCTGCCAGCCATAAAGACAATGCTCACATGAATCAAAACATGCATAATCAAGGGGCGGTAAGTACTGCAAACCAGAAAGCATTTTCATTCCCTTCAAAGACATATGGCCCAAACGGGCATGCCAAAGAGATACATGTGGGATAGAACCCACAGGCAAAACATGATCAAGGGAAGAAGCGGGTACAATCAAGGGATAGAGGCTACCAGCCTTGGCACCTCTCGCAATCACAAGTCTGCCACGAGTGATCTTCCATGCAGACTCTCCAAAAGATACATAATAACCTGCATCATCAAGCTGTCCAGCTGACAGGAGATTGCATGTTAAAGCACGTACATGATGTACATCCTGCATAACAAAACTGATGCCAGAAGGAAACTGCACCCAATATATCTGACTCGCTGGACTTTTCTTGTCATAGAGATTCTTGATTTTATCCCACCAACTTCCATGCACTCTGTTCTTCCTCAAATACATTGTAATGAACATGTTTTGTGAGAGATAATACAATAGTGGACTTGCATAACTCATCAAGCTCAAACCATTCCTCATCTGGCATAGTTGCAGGCGGCTGCGCGCTGAACCTCAATGGTTTGATCTGCAATTTCTGTACCAACACCTGCCAAATCTGGCTCTTCCAATAAGAGTAATTCGTACCATCAAGCTTAGTGATGTTGAAAATAGCATGATCAGTGGACGAACTTGCCATAATGTAGGCTGGAAGACTGTAGACAGTTCAAAACTGCTTGCTGTTTACTGCAGAAAATGACAAAAAAATCACCAAAATCGAGAGAAAATGGTGAGAAAAGTGTAACCAAAAGCTATTGCCCACCAAGCACTAGTGAAAGTACATCATTTCAGAATATTTCAGCATGAAAAATCCATGTCAATCCGGAGTTATATGCTTGCTGTAATAAATGACAGCAGGGTACTGTGAGAGTCAATTGTTGACCAAATCACTGCACCAAGTCACTAAATGACAACCAAGACATGACCAACCACATAAACGGGCATAAATCAACACCAAACAGTCATCAAGACCCTGAGCAAACACCCAAACATGTCACCAAAGCATTCGTCAGTGAGAGTAGGCATACCCCCTGAACAATAAGGCAAAGTATATATGACACTGGCAAGACCTGACACCAGTAGGTGTATGCTCACGAGAGTGCAAAGCCCAAGCTCAGGTCAAAAGCAACTCCAAGATATCAGTGCATGAACCATGCAACATGTAAGTGTAAGAGATCCCAAAGTCTCAAGTATCTGCAAAATGCTCAAATAGCATAAACCTCCTGCTCAATGTCAGTGAAGCATACAAGATGCTCCCACTGGCTCAAAAGGCAGATAAACGAGCTCAACAACTCAAGCAAACCAAGTCAAAGTACCAAAGATAGGTAACCAAGACAATGCCTCAATAGCATCCAAGGTCGTAATGGAAAAAGCCAAGTCGTAACGGAAAAATCCAAGTCAATGTCCAACTGCTCAAGGGAATACTCAAATGAATGTTGAGACGAGCTCAAACAACTCCTATCCATAGCCAAAGCATAAAACATTCACCAAGACATCATAACCCGTACTGGGTAGCCTAAGCATAAACCATGTCATAGATGAAATGCTAGCTGTAAAGAAGTGATAGTGAAACCCAAAACGAGCTCTAATCTCAACTCAAAAGCATTCCAGAGCATAAACAAGACATGTGGCATAGTCCAAATACATCATGACATCATACCGAGTAGCGGGGAGTACCCCGTGGACCAATAGGCATAGCCCAACTGTAGCATAAATAGCTTCAGCCTTGAAGTTTTCCCCTTAAGGGAGAGAGAGGGCGGAGAGAGAAAGACTAAAATCAGAGATCTTCATCCAAGCCATCATTGCACAAGCGAGAGGCGGTGATATGATCAGCAGAGAGAAGATAGTCAAGACCCATGATCACTTGGGGGGGTTGTGTGCAGGCTGTATGATGGATTCCCCAAGATCACGGCGAAAAAAAGGCGTGATGCAGGCGCCATATTCTCACGTTTTTTTCTCCTCCTTATGCCCACGATTTCATGTTTGATGTCATGTGGCATAAAATGTCTTGGGCTCCCAAAGGTCACCACTCATTTGGCAAAAAATAAGTCCACCCTTTCGCATCTTGCCCATTTGTTGGCCATTTCCCCGTCCGATGTCTAAATTGAGTGCTGTAAATTTCTGCACGTCTGGCTTGACATCCCGCATTGGCCGGTAACTCCTGACAACCCACACGACAGTCTGAAAATTTATCAAAAATCAACAAGTGTCGCTCGGGCACCTTTTAAGAGTCTTATTTTACTTGGTGCTTAAAATCGTCCTAGCTCGAGCCGCCGCCTTCGACGTTGAATATTTTTCCCTTGATATTCGTAATTTTTGGCTATTTTTAAGTACTTCTCGGCATCAAAACTCCGCTCTCATTGGTGACTACGGGATAGGGCGACTCAGCCCATCGAATCCCACAATAGATCTGCACAAAACAACCAAAGGAAGCTGATAGAACCTAGAACGGGCCGGCACTGGCTCGTGCACTAGCCGGACCTCTATCTCACGCGCTCAACAACCCCACGGCCTCGCGGCCAGGAGCGTTGATGACACATACATTGCCTCCCTAGACATCTTGTGTTTGTATTACGTCGTTTGTAGTCCACTCTTCTCTCACCCACTACTCCTCAAAGGGAGTCCCTTACACATTGCCTAATGGCACGAAGCACAGACATAGGGGGTCCTCCAACGGCTGAATGCCGCCACCCCCTGCGACTCTCCTACACCTTGGGGATTGGCCCCTCGATGCGTCGCTCAACATATAACCATTTCGCACAAAATCCACTCAAGGTACCATTTAATCGTATACAGGAATGTACCATTGTCCTTACTTCTCTTTCCCCTAGACCCCACGACTAGCCTATGGCTTAGGGTGTCCTGTCTCTCACTCAACGTGGGTCAAGATCCTAATGAAAGCAATTGCTATGCATCCAGGATTTCTGATACCTTTAAATATTTCCATGATTTATGCATATTGTGGATGCTAAGTGCTCAAACAATTATAAAATCAATATTGTGCACATGTGGAAAACATCCTTTCAATGATTTTCAACTACCGTTCTTATGCGGCGTTGCACGAACCTAGCACCAAGGAAACCCTCGTGCTACTAGGCCCTTATTTTATAATTATTCACCGACCTATATGGCATGCAAACAAAAACAGCAATCTTTTCATCATTTTACTCCGCATTTACACACATTCTAACCACTCTACTCTCCCATCGATCAAATGTTGCATTGTTATATAGATTTAGAGGGCATTTTGCCATCATTTTATGTGTAAAAAGCGGAAAAAGACGCACTAGAACAAGAAGGTGGGTTGAACTGAGGCAAATCCTCATGCTTCAGTCCCCACAAACATTCACAAACATTGTCCTTAATTTTCGCTAATTTTCCGCACCCAAAATGCATTTTTCCCCTATTTTTAGTTATTTTTTTCTATTTTCCTTGTATTTTTTCTTATTTTCTGTATTATTTAATTACTAAAAATTCAAAATAGGTTATGGGCTGTGGCCCTTAGTTCCTTCTTGCAACAAAATGAAAATTTAGTTGGTGTTCCTATTTATTCTTCCATTTTTATGCCCAAAAACATCATTTTCCCTTGCTTTTCCATATTTTACGGGTTTTAGTGTATTTTGAGTCACAAGATGCATATTTTTCTGATTTTTTGATTATGATCAACAAGTACTCATGGAAAACAACAACATAAACAATTTTTAGCCCACATGAATAACATTTTATCAATCAAAAGCCATGAAATCTCAAATTTTCTTTGAAAAAATTTGAATTACCACTTATTTGCGTGTTTCGGGTTTCATGTCCATGGCTGCAAATCTGAAAATCAGCAGCACTTCATGCTCATGACGATCACAAATCACCATTTCCAGCCCGTGGAGCAATCCGATCGATGCCGGACAAGCCTCCATCATTCTTTCTTCTTCCTTTCTCTTCCCACATGAACTCCCTCTTAGAGGAGAGAGAGGGAGGAGAGAGAAAGACTAGATTTCCAACTCAGCATTCAGGCCATCAATTGAGGAGCGAAGGACGGCGATAGAGTTAGCATTCAGGAGGGAAGCAAGGGCCAATGTCTGATGGGGGGGTTGTTTGCACGCAGCCATGATGATCATCCACCATGAAGGCGCATTTTTCGGCGTGATGCAGGCGTGGGCTTCTTCTCTCTCTCTCCACGATTTCTTCATCTAACTTTTCATGTGGCATAAAATTTCTTGGGCTCTCAAAGGTCATGCCCACTTTGGCCACTCCAATGTCCACCTCTTCAAATCTTGCCCAACTTCTTGGCCATTTCCCCGTCCGGACTCGGAATTGAGCTCTGAAAAATCCTGGGCGTCCGGCTTAGCATCCCGCATTGGCCAGTAGCTCGTGTCAACCTGCACGACTGTCTGAAAAATTATGAAAAATCAACAAGTGTCGCTCGGGCACCTTTAAAGCACTTTGGTGCTTAAAATCGTCCTAGGTCGAGCCGCCGCCTTTGACATTGAATATTTTTCCCTTGATATTCATAATTTTTAGCTATTTTTAAGCACTTCCCGGCACTAAAATTCCGCTCTCATTGGCGACCACGGGATAGGGCGACTCAACCCGTCGAATCCACGAACATATCTGCACATAAACAACCAAAGAAGCATCAAACTAATACAAAACAAATAGATAAAACTCAGCACAATGCTCACCCTACCCCTGGACAGAACCAAGGCATGACATCCACAAGGAGTAGGCCTAGCATCATCTGAAACGGCAGATAATCTGCTCTAAAAGGAAACTTGCAGTCTCTTTTGCATTGTCCTGCCTCGTGGCCCACGCTTCTGACCATTTTCTAAAATAATCAGTTGCTACTATAATGTATCTCTTCTGGGTAGACGACGGGGTGATAGGACCCACAAAATCAATGCCCCACTTCTCAAACAGAAGGATAGCCATGATGGGCATAAGTGGGTGTTTCCTATTCTCTCTGCTGTCATGCCTTTGACAGGTATCGCATCTCTTAACATACTCAAAGGAATCTTGGAATATGGACGGCCACCAATATCCAACTCTTAACGCTTTCTGCACCGTCAACCGTCCTGCGAAGTGCCCTCCACATGCAAAGTCATGGCACTCTTCCAAGATGAAAGAAACCTCGTCAGGCAACATCTTGCCCATTTGTTGGCCATTTCCCCGTCCGGTGTCCAAATCGAGTGCTGTAAATTTCTGCGCGTCCGGCTTGAATCCTGCATTGGCCGGTAACTTTTCACAACCCGCACGGTAGTTTGAAGAATTATCAAAAATCAACAAGTGTCGCTCGGGCGCCTTTTAAGAGTCGTATTTCACTTGGTGCTTAAAATCGTCCTAGCTGGAGCCGCCGCCTTCGACGTTGAATATTTTTCCCTTGATATTCGTAATTTTTGGCTATTTTTAAGCACTTCTCGACATCAAAACTCCGCTCTCACCTACTAGGATTTGGCATGTCTGATGCTATGTATTTGATGTATTAGAGCATTGCTTGCTCTCTTTGCATCTGACTTCACTTCCAGTGGGAGCCTCTTGGTATATTCAAATGTACACAGAGAGTCTTATTTACATATGAGCTTGAGCTTGTGGGACAGTTATATGCATTTGCTCTCTTGAGAGCTTTTATCTGCAGTTTGTCTGTAGTGGGCTGATTTGATATGCCTGCCTCCTATCTCTATCACAAGTTTGTTAGTTTTTTATGCATCTTGGATGGTTATGTGTTGAGCTTCTTGCTCTATCTGTTATGCTTGTGTTTGGTCTCTTCTCTTACCCCGAGACCCATTACATGCATGACTTCTGGACCTATGAGATGTCTCTTGCCTGACAAGTTATTGGTTTGACAGTTCTTGGTACCTTCTTTCCCCTGGAAACTCACTGTTAGATGTATCTTGCTACCTGGCAGTTGCAGTGACATATGCATTAGTGATTGCTTCATTTTGGGACAGTTTTACATACTGCTGTCATTTATTATAGCAAGTCAAAATCTGCAGATTTTCCACACTTCTATGAGGGTAATGCTTACTATTTGATGTTATCTTGGTCATATTTTGTGGACAGGTGCTTCTCTTGGTGAAATCCACCCTTTCAGTCAGTTTTAGCAATGGTTTTAGTGCATTTTATGCTAATCATAGCAACCTGCAATTATACCTTTTTACTTTGATTTGGGATAGTACGGCTGGTCATTTGAAAGATACATCTCTCTTTAACATTGCCAAGTTGGATGGTACCAACTATGGGCATTGGAAGTCCCAAATATGGCAGGTTTTGGTGCAGAAGTTACAGATTAAACCCTTGTGTTTCAAAGGTGTCAAACCTGAGGATATGGATGATGATGTTTGGATGGAAGTTGATAAGCTATGCAAGTCTACCATTATTTTGTCACTCTCAGAAGAGGTCCATCATAATGTTGTTGAAGTTGAGAATCAGAGTGCATGGGATTTATGGGAGAAGATTCAGGAGCTTTATGCACAACAGAGTCCTGCATCACAGAGGTATTGGCTGAAGCAGTTAATGAACCTTTGCATGAAGGAGGGGATCTCCCTTTTATCTCATTTCAATCAGTTTCATGCTATCATGAAGAGTCTGTTGTCACAGGGTATTGAGTTCAAAGACAACTTGCACCTGTTATTTCTCCTTGGCTCCTTGCCTGAATCATGGGATGTCTTCCATACTGCCATATGCACGAACAAGCTTGATAGGCTAAAAATCAAAGATGTTGAGAGTGCTTTATTGACTGAGGAAATCAACATGAGAAACAATGATGCTTCCTGCTCTTCACTGCATCGACCGTTAGAGGTGGCAGAAATGGCAGGCATGATAATGATCATAAGGGCAGGGACTCTCAGAAGTCCAAGTCCAAGTCAGGTGGTCGCAGTAAGTCCCGTGGGGACGGAAGTCTGATCTTACATGTCATTATTGTGGGAAAACAGGACATATTAGGCCGCAGTGCCATAAAATGCATGATGATAAGCACAAGGAAAAGGGAAAAGAAAAAGTACAGGAAAAGTTTTCTCAGTGCAGTATTGTACCTGCAAAGTCCAATGTGAAAATAGAAGAGGTTAATGTCATGCAGGCCACTGATTCAGATGATGATTACATACTTGTAGCTTCTTCATGCGATGCTTCCAAGCTTCTGAGATATATTCTATGTATGTGCAGTGCTGGCTCTTGCATTCAGGTGCGTCCTTTCATGTGACACCCTATCAAGATTGGTTTCATACCTATCGTGCCATGTCTGGTTTTGTGTGTCTTGGTGATGTCAGGTCTCTTGACATTGTGGGCATTGGAGATGATAGGCTGCAGTTTCCTTTTGGCAGTTCTTTTGTTTTGCATGATGTACGCCATGTACCTGCATTGACTCGCAACCTTATGTCAACTGGACAGCTTGATGATGTAGGGTATTTTGTATCTTTTAAAGACTCTGCATAGAAGATTACTCGTGGCAGGCTTGTACTTGCAAGAGGTGCCAAGTCTGGCAGCCTCTATCCCTTACTTGTATCTGGAGCTACCTTGGATCATGTTTTGTCTGTGGGTTCTATTCCCATGTATCCCTTTGGCATGCTCGTTTGGGGCATATGTCTCTTAAAGGAATGAAAATGCTCCATGCTTTTTGCAATATCTTCTGCCTTTTGACTCTTCGCATTTTGATTCTTGTGATCATTGTTTGTATGGCAGGAAGACTAGAAATATACATAAAAAGTCTAGTAAGAAACACATGGGTGAGCCCTTGGCTCTTGTGCACTCATATGTATGTGGGCCCATGCCCTGTCACTCACTTGGTGGGGCAAAGTACTTTATTACTTTCATAGATGATTACTCACGTAAGGTTTGGGCTTATCCCATAAAGAGAAAATCCAATGTCTTAGACAATGGGGGTGAGTATGTATCACATGCTTTTGAGTAGTTTTATGATGAGCGGGGTATTAAGTGTCAGTTGACCGCCCCTTACACCCCACCCTGGTTGAACGCATGAATAGGACCATTCAGGAAAGGGTCCTAGCATGCTTAGCCAAGTTGGCTTTCCGCATCACTTTTGGGCTGAGGCAGTTACTACTGTAGTGCATCTCATTAACAGGTCGCGTAGTAGTGCCATTGACTTTCAGGTTGCAGAGGAGGTATGGACAAGCAAGCCCCCCTCTTATGATTGTTTGCGTGTCTTTGGATGTGAGGCATTCTGCCATGTGCCCAAGGACAAATGCAAATAAGTTGGATCCTAAAAGTGTCAAATGAATTTTCATTGGCTATGGAGATGCAAGAGAGATGGGTTGCCGTCTATGGGATCCGCAGGCACGGAAAGTGATCCGCAACCATGATGTCATCTTTCATGAGGACAATTTGCATATGTAGCCTGAGAAAATGGTTGAGATATGCAGAGTTATCTTTCAGGAGGAGCCACCTACTCCCGTTCTTCACTCCACGGCCAGCTAGACAGAGTGCAGCATCACCTGATGTTCATGGCCCAGATGCTAGACACGTTGATGTTAGACATGATATCAGTCAGGCAGCAGAGCCTAGGTTGAGGCGTTCTACTAGAGATAGATAACCTCCTGATCGTTTTGCACCCTCTATGGATTATGTACTAGTTACAGATGCAAGAGAGCCTCTTACTTATGATGAGGCTATGCGCAGGGGTGATTGTCACTCTTGGGAGAGGGCTATGCAGTCTGAGCTTGATTCATTGCATAAGAATAAGACTTGGGATTTTGTTTTCTTGCCTCAAGGTAAGAAGGCTGCCATGCAAGTAGGTGTACAAACTGAAAAGTACCTTTGGACACCCCAAGAAGCTGGCATACAAGGCTCGATTGGTTGCTAAGGGTTTTAAGCAGGAGCATGGTGTTGACTTTGATGAAGTCTTTTCACCTGTGGTCAAGATGGCCACCCTACGCTTAGTCTTGGCCTTGGTTGCACAGCTTGACTTGGACTTGTACCAGATGGATGTCAAGATGGCTTTTCTACATGGGAACTTGCATGATGAGATTTACGTGGAGCAGCCTAAGGGCTTTGCAAACCCTGGCAGGGAACACCTACTGTGCAAGATAAAGAAGAGTCTATATGGCTTGAAGCAGGCACCTAGGGAATGGTACCATTAGTTTGATGTGTTCATGCAGTCACAGGGCTACAACCGCAGCGCTATGGATCCATGCTTGTACACGAAGAAAGCCCCTAATAGTTCTTTACTGATTTTGGTACTCTATGTGGATGACATACTTTTAGTAGGGTTAGCTCATGAGGAGCTAGATGCTCTTAAGGCTCAGCTGAAAAAGAGCTTTGAGATGAAAGATCTGGGACAGGCCTCTCATATACTTGGTATGTGCATTACCCATGATAGATCTCAGGGACTACTCTATCTGTCACAGAGGCCCTCTGTCCATTACCTTCTCATGTGAAGGTTTCACAGGCCGATTGTTCACAGATAGATGAGTAGAGGGCTGAGATGGCCAAGATTCCCTATGCATCAGCCGCCTGGGCAGTCTCATGTATGCCATGATAGCCACCCGTCCAGATATTGCTTTTGCAGTTCGGGTTGTGACATATTATATGGCTACACCTGGCAAGAAACATTTGGATCCTGTGAAGAGTATCATGAGGTACCTGAAGGGCACAGCAGATATGTATCTTTGTTATGGCAGCCAGGATACAAGAATCGTGGGGTACACTGACTCTGATTATGCAGGACACGCAAATAGTAGGAAGTCCACTTCTGGCTATGTCTTCACTTATCTTGGAGGGGCTATCTCTTCGATGTCCAGGGTGCAGAAGTGTACGGCTCTTTCCACTACATAGGTCGAGTATATTGCAGCCACAAAGGTTTGCAAGGAGGCTATCTAGTTAGGACATTTGATTGCAGACCTTGGTATGACAGATGCTATGCCTACACTGCATTTGGATTCTATGAGTGCCATTCAATTGTCCAAGAATCTGGACTTCCATGCGAAGATGAAACATATTGAGGTGAGGTATCACTTCATTCGTGAGGTCGTTGAGGACAGGTTTGCTGACCTTGTCAAGATTCCGGCCGATTGAGCAAAATCTTATAGACTTGCTCATGAAAAGCCTCACTACCGAGCGCTTTTCCTTCCTCCGCTCAGGAGATTGATGGGCATTGGATGAGATGACGTCTTTTTCCTCATCCTGTTGTACATGTGTACATGTTGTACTGTCTTTTCTTTTTTCTCTCTCACTGGGGCAGATTCACCTTTAAGTGGGAGTTTGTTGGGGGTAAAGGCACCTCCGCCTAGCCACCCGTGTATTACTACACTGACAGTACCCACGTCATTGCACATTGTAGGTGGTGGGCGCCCGTCATAGTCAGTTATTCTTTATTCTTTTAGTGAAATTTTGAATTAAGGAAGGCCCGGCCACACATTGTGGCTGTTGGAGTCCCCATTTGTGTCTCTCTCTCTTCTTGCTCTTTCTCTCTGCCATAGCTCACTTCCAAGCAAGCTTTGATCCTTCTCACCTTTCAATCTACAAGTCATACGCTTATGTGGGTGACGTAGGTGAGGACATCCATTAGGAAATCACTAGAGCCTATTCGGCTAGCAATGCGTAACTCCTTTGTCAAACGGTAATCTAGGTAGGGGTGAGTCATGATGTGCTCTTAGAGGGGCCGGTTGTGAATGGTGGTCAAAACCTTATAGGAGGTTGGGGCTACGTAAGTTGGGTTGTATTTCGAGGTCTTGATTGCACGTAACTGCTCATCATTGGTCATGATTTGGTAGGCCTCTTGTTCCCATTGAAGTTTGAGAGCCTACCATTATTGCAAGAAAGAGGAGTTATTGGCATCCAGTTGTTTCAGCTTCGCAATTTCTTGATCTCATTGGCAAGGGGACCATGCCCTTGGCGTAAGACATAATGAGACGTTGCGTGCTTGTTCTGTGGGAAATCTTGGCGAGAATAAGTTCCTCAGTTTCCTGGGGAGCCTTAATGAATAAAAATTCTGATTCTTCCCATGAGCAAGGTAGTGTGCATACCTTGCTAAAGGCTCATCTAAAAGACCTAGGTCTAATCGGTCATAGCTTTTAGTAAGTGTTGTAAATGTGGCATCCAAACACTAAGGGCAACCAACAAAGTAATCTCTTATATTTTCAACTAAATCTGTGGCCAAGGCAAGGATCAATTGTCATTAAGACCTTTAGGAGGCTGGGGTTTGATTGGAATCAAGAGCTTAGCGGTGGTAGAGGGCTGATGTTTGTAGTTAAGGCTACTCATGAGTGTGAGGTTTGGCCTCTCCTTCGCTAAGCTTGGTTTGAGATTTTGACTTTGTGCTATCAAATGTTTGTGAGGGTTGAATAGCACTAGTAGTGTTGGGTTGGGTTGGTTTGGAGTCAGCAAGCTATAGTTTTGGTCAATAGACTCATTAAGGTTCTATAGGGTCAACGGTGTTGGGCTTTAGGGGCTTTGTAGCTTGAGCTTTTTATGGGTTTAGTCGCTGATTTGTCATGTGGCTTTGTATAGTCGACGAGCTTGAGGATGGCAACCTTAGTACACCAATATACACTTACACAATGCATCCACACTGAGTAGCCCCTCTTATCCACCCCCATAGTGCATCCATTGTATATTGTGTATTCACCTACACATTTACATTGTGCAACCATCTACACATACCTTAGAAATCCACAAACCTACAATGCACCCATAGACCCACTAGGTAGCATAGACCTACACTGCATTTGCTCTCTTACATTGTGTGCATCCATCTACATTATGTCTCCGCCTATAGACACACACTGAGAGCACCCGTCAATACTTAGCACATGCATATAGTGCACAATGTGTTTATCACCACACACCACACATTGTGCATCTGCCTACACACCACTTATGCACTTTACTTCCATCCACACAATGTGTGCACCCAAGGACACACATAGTGTATTCACTTAGTGCATACACCTAGTGTATACGACAACACACACCTACACATACATAACAATTGGGACCCTCTTTTAACACATATAGATGTAGCTTCAATCTTCAAGCATGCACTATGGTACCTATCAACAACATAAGTATACATAGACATATTGCACATTGACATACATCTAAGGTATACCTTTGAACACAAGAAAACATTAGCAATGACATGTGTGCACTCGTGTGCATCCATGTATACTTGTCGGTTCTTGTGCATGCTTATGAATACTATTGCATATAGCCAACACCCATTCTAGGACTCATGACACTTAGAAATTCTTTCTTTGCATATAGAGACCATGGTGCACACATAAGTGTACTTACCTATTCATCAATTACCCATGAACATTGTGTCTCAACTTTGTAGCACTAAATGCTTAGCACACAAAATCACACTTAGGGCAATACATCTAGCACCCTACACATGTAACAGGCACTTAAGTGCATTTATAGGTACAAATGAACATGAGTGAGCATCAATCTACATGTGTGGTTACACATCTATACTTCTATATCCTTATGAGCATCTATGCATATGTGACCATACGTACATGTATCCATGTGCACACATGTGCATCCACAATCAATCATTGTAAACACATTGCATCTCACAACATATTGCATTTCCTTCTAGCCTTGCACACATAGATACATCCTCATAGCACTAACCCACAACCACTTATTTCATAATATACACACTTACATGTTGCACATCACAATTACGGGTGTACCTCATGATGTTTTTATTAACCCCAGTGCAAGGAAAGCAAAAAGAAAGCAACAAAAAACTGCCCAATGGAAAAGGAGGAGGAAAATGGCCAAAAGTGCAAGAAGCAAACTTAAAAGTCCAAGGCAAGTGTAAAAGGGGAAAGACGCATTTTAAATATAAAAGCACACCTTAAATCCTTGTAAAAGAGCACCAGGCTTCCTCCTGTGCAATTTTTGAACGTAGATGGGTATGGGTAAAGGAACAATGTAAATAGAAATGGAATAGGGAAAGATGACCTAGGCTAAAATGGCTAGTCATGTAAACAAGGGATGGGCACCCAAAGAGGAGTAGGGCATGTATAAAAATGCAAAAAGTGAATGAAAAAGATCATTCTTGTGTGTGGCCAAAACTATCTCTTTTCTCTTCTCTTCTTCTTCTTCTTCTTCTTCTTCTTCTTCTTCTTCTTCTTCTTCTTCTTCTTGCTTATGCTTGTGCTTGAGAGAGGAAGTGTGAGATAGTGAGGGAGTGAGTGTTTGAAGGTGAAGGACCGTGGTGGTGGAGAAGCTCTGCATCTTCTCCTCTCTTCTCTTCTCTTATCTCATGCATGGCAATGGAGCTTCAAGCTTGGAGCTTGGAGCTTGAGAATTGAGCTTGCTTGAGCTTGCACCTTGGGTTGTGGAGCTATCAAAGAGCTTGTGGGAGGAGGCAACTCAATCAAGAATGAAGGTAAGTTCACTATATGATGGGACCTGAAACGGGCCGGCACTGGCTCATGCACTAGCCGGACCTCTATCATGCGCTCAACAACCCCACGGCCTCGCGGCTAGGAGCATGGATGACACAGACATCATTTTCCTAAACATATTGCGTTTGTATCACGTCTTCTAGTCCAACTCTAACCCAATTAACACTTCTCAGAGGGAGTCCCAGCACATTGCCAAATAGCATGAAGCACAAACATAGGAGGTCTTCCAACGACTGATTGCCGCTACCTCACTGCGACTCTCCTACACCTTGGGGATTGGCCCCTTGATGCGTCGCTAAACATATATAACATACGAATACAAACTTCTCTCTTTTATGATTTGCGTATTTCCAGGAGATATACCATGCTTCCTCACTTTCTTTCCCTTAGACCCAACGCCTAGCCTACAGCTTGGACAACCTTACTCACTTAACGTTAGTCATATTCCTCTAAAAAGCAATTGCTATGCATCCAGGAGGTATTATCTGATACATTTTAAATTTCATGCTTCATGCCAATTGTGAATGTCCACGTGCTCAAACAATTAATAAAATCAGCATTGGTGCACTTGTGGAAAACATTTCTTTCAATGGATTTCTCTATCACTCGTATGCGGCGTTGCATGAACCTAGCACCGAGAAACCCTCGTGCTACTAGGTCCTTAATCTTTAAATATCGTCCAATCTATATGGTATGCATAAAAAACCAGCAAGCTTTTCATCATTTCATTCAACATTTACACGCTTTTTATACACTCCACCCCCTCACCCATTTAGGTTGTGCATATTGCATAGGTTTAGGGTTCATTTTCCACATTTTTATTGCATAAAAAGCCATAAGAACTCACTAAAAAATAGAGGTAGGGTTGAATGAGGCTAAACCTCATAGTTCAAACCCCCCATACATCCACAAACATGAATCTTATTTTTCCTTAATTTTCGGCACTCAAAATCCATTTTTCCCCTATTTTTCTCTTATTTTTCCTATTTTTCTCTTATTTTTTTTAATACTTAATGACTGAAAATTCAAAATGGGTTATGGGCTGTGGCCCTTAGGTTCATTTGCAGCAAAAAGACAAGTTTAGTTGGTGTGTCTTATGATATTTTCCATTGATATCTCAAAAACACCCAATTTCCCCATATTTTGCATATTTACGGGTTTTTCACTACTAATTTCATCCACAACACTTATGATTCTCTGATTTTCTGAGCATAAACAGTTGATAGACATTGAAGACAACATTATAATGCATTATCATCTCATGGGAACAAGAATTCATGAAGCAAATTGCATAAAAACACCATTTTCCTTTGTAAAAATGAGATCACCGTTCTTTTGCGGGTTGCGGGTTCTTATTTGCCATATCTCGGGACTGATTTCCAGCCACCATTACTGCTCATGATAGTCCACCTTCAGCAATCTTCAATCCTCTTACACCATGAAACAACCCGGTCTTCATTGGGCAAGCATCTATCACCCATTCTTCTTCCTCCTCTTCACCACATGAATTTGCCTTTAGGGGAGAGAGAGAGAGGAGAGAAAAAGATTGAAATCAGAATTCTTCATAGAGACGGCCATTGGAGGAGTGAAGCACGGCGATAGAGTCCACAGACAGAGGGGATTCAAGCCCCATGATCAATTGGGGGGGTTATTTGCAGCAGCCATGATGCCTCTCATCCATTCATGGCGCATTTTTCGGGCGTCATCTTCCTCCACGTTTTCTTCACGTTTTTTCACTCATCTTTCATGCCACGATTTTGTTTGGCATAAAATGCTTCCAAGACCCCAAGGGTCACTTACCACTTGGCCCAACTCATGTCCACCTCTTCAAATCTTGACCAATTCTTGGCCATTTCCCCGTCCGGACTCGGAATTGAGCTTTGAAAAATCCTGGGCGTCCGGCTCGGCATCTCGCATTGACCAGTAACTCGTGTCAACCCGCACAACTATCTGAAAAATTATGAAAAATCAACAAGGGCCGCTCGAGCGCCTTTAAAGCACTTTGGCGCTTAAAATCGTCCTAGATCGAGCCGCCGCCTTCGACGTTGAGTATTTTTCCCTTGATATTCATAATTTTTAGCTATTTTTAAGCACTTCTCGGTACCAAAATTCCGCTCTCATTGGCGACCACGGGATAGGGCGACTCAGCTTGTCGAATCCACGAACATATCTGCACATAAACAACCGGAGAAGCATCAAGCTGATACAAAATAAATATGCGATAAAACTCAGCACAATGCTCCCCCTACCCCCTGACAAAACCAAGGCATAACATCCACAAGGAGTAGGCCTAGCATCATCTAATAGAAGATCCGAAGCGAGTCACTAACCAACTGCTCCAACACAACCAAACTTAAAAAAAACCTATCAAAGAGGTTGCCCTAAGTGGTGGTTTGAACTACCTACCTAACTAAGGACAACACAACCAGGAACTCCTACTAGGCAAGGACTCCTATAGCCTAATTCAAGAAGTATCTGCTTTAACACATTGCTTCTTTCAGGTTTTTTTTAAATTTTAGTAACATACTCGGGCATGTAAAAAGGAGGGAGCTGAGTGTAGTGGCCCAAGGAGAACAGGGCATCGGCCTCAGGTCCTGTCTCGGTATTTAAGAACCTACCAAGCCCTCGCAAGGCGACACTTAATCCTTTTTTTACGCTCACTTTTATTTTCGCTCCAACCTTCCTTATTTTTTTCTTTTCTAGCAAGATGCCACCCCTAGGAAGACAAGGCATCGGCCCCGGGTCTGACTCGTCCCTAGGAACCTACCAGGCCTTCGCAAGGCAATGATCAACTACTTATACATTTTCATTCCTTTTCTTTTCTTTGATAGGGGTTAGAACCCCTTTTTACACACCTTCGTATTTATATTCATCTTTTGGGATGTTCAAGGTTTCTTGGCATCATCATTATTATCTTCTGGCAGGCTTCTCTAACTGCCTCACAACTAACAAGAACTCCTAGAACGGCTGCCTAGCAGGCTAGCAGAACAGGGTCACTAGAACTCCCTTCTAAAACAGGTCTTTTGACACTTAGCAATGTCTTTACAGGAGGCAATGACTACTCCGACCTCCCTCAAACATACTAAACCGAAACCTCGGGACTTCATGCCTTGGACGTCGGTCCCCAACAAGAAACAAAAAACCCCCCTTAACGAGCACATAAAACATATAGCATAAAAACCACAGTACTCATAAATGATGGATATCACCTGGAGAGGGCCACGAGAAGCTTCCACGCAATAAAAAGGCTCCTTCCAAGCTCTTCTTCAAACCTGTCTAGCACAGAACTAAAACAAGAAACCATTAACCGCACCTGCACTAAACAGACAACTGGCCCTCTTGGTCTAATGAAATAAAACACTTCACTACACATCCTTGATAGGCCCTCTTGGCCTAATGAAATCTGGACGTAATATCCAAAGCAGCTAACCTTCCTAGCTTAAAACTAGATAGGTCATTTTAGTCCACGTAATACTGATGTCCTTGGCATATACATCACACCCTCTCAGACTACCCAAGGTGCCAAGGATAGCATATCATAGGTCGACTAGCCCCATGCTACTCATGCGAGTTAGCTAAAAGCTTGATCTTGTATGGTTTTTTTTTTAAAAATCTTCGGGTTTTGTAGAGCTACAAGTCCAAGCCTTTCCACAAATAACTCATCAATAAGGCCGATCCCTTCTTGGGCACTATGAGCTGAATGAACGGCCTCAGTGGGCTCGCATGTCCTACATTTATTGTGATCCGAATAACCTTGTCGTTCAAGCAGCTGAGTGGCTCCTTTGGGAGAAAGAATCATAGCTTTGTACTCATTCAAACCTCCCCTATTTGGGTTTTCACATAGATCAGTGCTGCGACCCAAACTAGGTAGAACTTCAAGCCTAAGCACATCACATGGGTGTATTCCAAGGCAGTGTATATGGTCAGATGTATATCCAATCTTACCCTCTTGGGGGTTCAACAGAATATATCCAGATGGGATCCTTGGCCTTACATCTGACACTCCTGCCATACTTTTGGAGATTTTGGGTCTCCAAACCCATCTCACATTCCCCTTAATATTCTTGCATTCCCTCAATTTGCTGCACTTGTCTAATGAACTCAATGCAAACTTATCCCTATGGCCAAATGGCCTCACATCCTTATGACCTTTGTGAAGCATAGGTGGACTTTTAGCATTTTGCATCCTCTTTACAAAAGATGTTTTTACTTGTTTACGTCCATACTGCAAATGTTTTTCCATAAGAACCATGCTTTCACTGGAGGGAACAACATCCACTCGGAAGCATGATTCCAACACCAAAGGTCTCTCAAGAGCCTTACTAGCAACAAAATTAGAACCACACACAGAATTCTTATCAACACTCATAGGCCCATTGGTGAGATCCATATCTCCATCACAACTATCTCTGTGGAAGTGTTGCAAGCCCTACTGGGACTTACATGGCTTGGAACCTGTTCACTGAGAGGCATGTCATTACTACTCATAAGATGGCCATTTTCTGCTTTGAAATTTTGGCCAACAAGGTTCCCCTCATAGGCTACCTTGGTATCAACAAGTGAGCTGTCTTCGTGCAGAAATGGTTGGAAACTAGGATGCACTTGTACTGAGCAGGAAAAACTCCAAAAGTTTTCCCAACATCTCTGAATGTGACCTTCATAATCAATGGCATGCATTTTTGCTTCCCTTAACGACTTAGGATTCTGCAGTCCCACTTGGATTTGTGTATTAATCTCTAGGCCATTCAGAAAGAGCTCACATCGCACATCATCCGGTAGTGAATTGTCTCTTCTTGGCCAAAGCCTAAAAGTACTATCAAAGGCTCTAGCATACTCTTTAACAGAAAGATAAGACTCATGTCTAAACTGCATAAGCTGCCCTAAAACCTGAATCATAGGGAGCTGTTTTTCATACTCATCTAGAAATCTATCACAAGTCTCCTCAAATGATTTGATCGACCCTCTTGGGAGGCTCCAGTACCATTTCCTTGCCTCTCCCTTTAAGGTACTTGGGAATAGGAGCATCTGATGTATATCGCCGAACCCACTTGCAATGCAAGTTAGGTCATATTCTCTTAAATGAATCATTGGATCCTCATCTGGCAACCCATAAAACACTGGGAGATCCCTATAAAGAGGAGGACATTTAGTCCTTCCTTTTGGGATCAACACCGGGTCATTAAATTCTTCATATTCACCATGATCTGGGTCCAGCCTCTTAGGATCTTTAACCTCTTCCATCTCCGCCCTTTCCGGTGTAGGGGGTTAATATCCTCATTGACATCCCTTTCTGGCAACTCACTGAGTGGTCTAGGAAATCCTATAAGTTTCAACATGTCATTTTGATCCCCTCTTAGAGGGTCTTCCATACCTTTCCCTTTAAAAGGAAAGTTCATAATGGTTTTATATAAGAGCTTTTGGTCCTTATCTAAAGCAGATTTATCATTACCACTTCTTAAAACTTCGGAACCGTGCCTTTTAAGCAACGGTTTTCCCTTGACAGCTAGGGCTTCTAACATCCTTGTGATGCCTACTATGTCATCATGGTGGCCCATTACACGGGATGTTTAAACCACAAGCATATTCCATCGTATATCTGCACTTTCCCATGGCATTATGGCTTTAGCATGATAACTTGTTGATGCCACAACTACCATAGTTTCCAACATGCTTGTTTCATGCTCTCTAGGTTGATGGATGGTTAAACATGATTTCTCTTGGGTCGAGACCACACCAAGGCGAACCTCGGCCCATGCCATCGTTTTAGAGGATGGGGTAACCACTACTGGGCTACTCTTTTCATCACATAAATTATCTTCTGCAGAGGACTCATACTCTACATAACTAACTAAGTCCATTACTAAGTTTTTTATGGGGAAAGCCAAGTTTTTCCATCCTTGAACAAACCCCATTTTATGGATAATTTAGGGTCCCTTGAAACCCTAGATTCAAAAACCGCCACTTATAGGCAGCTCCCGGCAGACGCACCACTGATGGGACCTAAGACGGGCTGGCACTGGCTCATGCACTAGCCGGACCTCTATCATGTGCTCAACAACCCCACGGCCTCACGGCTAGGAGCGTGGATGACACAGACATCATCTTCCTAAACATATTGCGTTTGTATCACGTCTCATAGTCCAACTCTAACCCAATTAACACTCCTCAAAGGGAGTCCCAGCACATTGCCATATAGCACGAAGCACAAATATAGGAGGTTCTCCAACGGCTAACTGCCGCTACCTCACTGCGACTCTCCTACACCTTGGGGATTGGCCCCTCGATGCGTCGCTAAACATATATAACATACGAACACAAACTTCTCTCTTTTATGATTTGCGTATTTCCAGGAGATATACCATGCTTCCTCACTTTCTTTCCCTTAGACCCAATGCCTAGCCTACAGCTTGGACAACCTTACTCACTCAACGTTGGTCATATTCCTCTAAAAAGCAATTGCTATGCATCCAAGAGGTATTATCTGATACATTTTAAATTTCATGCCTCATGCCAATTGTGAATGTCCACGTGCTCAAACAATTAATAAAATCAGCATTGGTGCACCTGTGGAAAAAATTTCTTTCAATGGATTTCTCTATCACTCGTATGCAGCGTTGCATGAACCTAGCACCGAGAAACCCTCGTGCTACTAGGTCCTTAATCTTTAAATATCGTCCAATCTATATGGTATGCATAAAAAACCAACAAGCTTTTCATCATTTCATTCAACATTTACACGCTTTTTATACACTCCACCCCCTCACCCATTTAGGTTGTGCATATTGCATAGGTTTAGGGTTTATTTTTCACATTTTTATTGCATAAAAATCCATAAAAACTCACTAAAAAATAGAGGTAGGGCTGAACTGAGGCTAAACCTCATACTTCAGACCCCCCATACATCCACAAACATGAATCTTATTTTTCCTTAATTTTTGGCACTCAAAATCCATTTTGGCCCTTAGGTTCATTTGTAGCAAAAAGACAAGTTTAGTTGATGTGTCTTATGATATTTTCCATTGATATCTCAAAAACACCCAATTTTCCCATATTTTGCATATTTACGGGCTTTTCACTACTAATTTCATCCACAACACTTATGATTCTCTGATTTTCTAAGCATAAACAGTTGATAGACATTGAAGACAACATTATAATGCATTATCATCTCATGGGAACAAGAATTCATGAAGCAAATTGCATAAAAACACTATTTTCCTTTGTAAAAATGAGATTACCGTTCTTTTGCGGGTTGCGGGTTCTTATTTGCCATATCTCGGGACTGATTTCCAGCCACCATTACTGCTCATGATAGTCCACCTTCAGCAATCTTCAATCCTCTTACACCATGAAACAACCCGGTCTTCATTGGGCAAGCATCTATCACCCATTCTTCTTCCTCCTCTTCACCACATGAATTTGCCTTTAGGGGAGAGAGAGAGAGGAGAGAAAAAGATTGAAATCAGAATTCTTCATAGAGACGGCCATTGGAGGAGCGAAGCACGGCGATAGAGTCCACAGACAGAGGGGATTCAAGCCCCATGATCAATTGGGGGGGTTGTTTGCAGCAGCCATGATGCCTCTCATCCATTCATGGTGCATTTTTCGGGCGTCATCTTCCTCCACGTTTTCTCCACGTTTTTTCACTCATCTTTTATGCCATGATTTTGTTTGGCATAAAATGCTTCCAAGACCCCAAGGGTCACTTACCACTTGGCCCAACATGAGCTCTTCAAATCTTGACCAATTCTTGGCCATTTCCCCGTCCGGACTCGGAATTGAGCTCTGAAAAATCCTGGGCATCTGGCTCAGCATCTCGCATTGACCGGTAACTCGTGTCAACCCACACGACTGTCTGAAAAATTATGAAAAATCAACAAGGGCTGCTCGGGCGCCTTTAAAACACTTTGGCGCTTAAAATCGTCCTAGATCGAGCCGTTGCCTTCGACGTTGAGTATTTTTCCCTTGATATTCATAATTTTTAGCTATTTTTAAGCACTTCTCGGTACCAAAATTCCGCTCTCACTATACTCGTAGGTGTGAGAGTACGCAGGGCTATGTGAGAGGTAGCCATTGCACTTGGCTTGAAATGCTTACAACAATAAGCGGACCATGGGTCTTGGATATTGAGCGAGAGCTCCCACATTTTGGTTCCATTGTTGGAACCAACAGATTCAAGCTTTGAGTGCTTGGGCATTTCAAATCGAGCATTGGAGTAGGGTTGCCTCGAACCGGTGCTTGAGATAGGTAGGAAGCGAGTCGGAGGGCATTCGATCTCTTTTACAAGTAATTTTTTTTATTTTTAAGCTTTAGGCAAGTAGATGGGATTAGATTAAGTATTTGTTTATGATTTGAATGCATTTAAATAGGAAAAATAGAGAAACAAACACTAGGGTTACTGCTATAAACATGGTAAAACATGGAGAGAAAAAGGGCTTCAATGCATTAAGAAATGAAAGAGAGAAGAAGGGGAGTGGAAGACTAAAGAACAAGGGGTTTAAAAGGTAGAGAGAGCAAAGGGGAGCTTATTTCTACACTTAGGATTGAGAGAGAGAGAGCGCTGGATAGGGAGATAAGAAGACCTTTATTTCATGTGATTGGGTGTATTCACAGGCTATAGGTGAGTTGTTTTGACCGCTAACACCTTGCTAGTTGATTCTAGATCTTGCCCAGGACTAGGAGGAAGCATCTTGAGTGTTGGCCAAAAAATTCATCAGGTCTGTGTCCGTTTTCATCGTCATAGTCGAATTGTCCAAAAGTCATCTGATTTTCATAATCTGATTGCCCAAAAGTCATCTAATTTTCATAATCCAACACATTGGATCATCCAATCAAACCCAAAAATTAGATAGCTTTGATTGTCCGATTCGAACTAATAGGATTCAAACAGTCCAGAATTCGAATAACCAGAATCGGACATCCAATTTTAGGAATCAAACCAAAACTTGCAAATTGAATAGGAGAATAGAACATTAGTTTCTATTAGATTCCAAACTTCCACTTCCCTATAAGGTCCAAACCCTAGTTGTAGGACACCCCAATAGATCCCCAAGTGAATAGGGAAATAGAGCCAAGTGACTCAAGGGTTGAGACTCAACGGTCTAAGAGTGACTATGGTTACTCATCACCATGCCCTAATAGAGGTCCAGGCTGATAGCCTGAACTCGCTAGACCATACATCAATCATGCAACAGGGACCTACAGTGGACCACAATGAGTGGCCAGCACTTGTGCAAGAGAGCTTGCACTAGCTGAAACTAATTAAAGGGAGTGTGATCTGTGTTGATTGTGATTGAACTCACACACTTCATCATATAACCACTTGAAGTGCAAAAGGAAAGATAGAAAGCCTGATTTGGTATACAAGTCCACTCCACCACTTGTGTGTCTAGTTCATGTAACATTGCAAAAATTAATTTGTATAACAAATAACACACTAATGGGGTCTAAGTAAGAAAAAACCCACTAATAGGAGAAAACCCCAAGAAGCTAGATACAACCTGAGAACCAGAACTTGAAGTGAACAACTAAGAATTGATATGATTAGGGATGCAATTTACCCAATTTGATCAATATGATTAACACACTAGTTGCTCAGGAAATCACCGACATGTCGGGAGCTAGCACTAACCCTATAGATGACGAGCTTGACTTAGGAGAATTCCCAGTCGACATTCAACAAATGGTAAACTAGTAGTACGCCTACGAACTAGAATGGTTCATGATGGTAGACTAGCTGAGGAGATTATAGTTGATCTTGAGGAAGAGAGAAGATGGGCAAGAAAAGCACTGCAAAGCATTGCCATCTACAACCAAGAGCATCGAGCTCAGAAACTGAGACAATACATAAATATGTGCGAGGTCTAGCGCATCTTAGCTCTCATCAATAGAACTAAGGTAGGACCAAACATTGAAAGGGAGAGAGTGCTGAGGGCTGATCTTACACTGAGTGAGCTTCTCACAAAGCAACTCTTAGAGACAACAAAGCAGAGCAGTCCTAGCAACTACGTTCCTAGCAGGACTAGGAATCACTCCAAACTCTAAGAGCTAGACCAAAATACCTATGGTTGCTATGCAACACGATAAGTATCAGCCCCCGTACAACTTTGTGGAGCAGTTTGAGCAAGTATGCAAGGCAAACGGCCTTACGGACCTTGCCCAACAAGCACAAGCTTTCACACTTTGTCTAGAAGACAAAGGATGAACGTGGTTTACTAGCCTAGACAATGCAAAATGTAATAATTTTAATAACCTCAAGAGTCTTTTCATCAAGAGGTTATTTGAAGTGGGATACTCTGAGAACCTCATCGTGTTAGGTTGATGAATGTCAACCAAAAGAACAAGGAGAATATCTTAGATTATGTCACCCACATGTAGAGTCTCCTTAAGAGAATCCTAGATGGTGGAACAACCTAACCAACGAGCAGTCTCCACTGTATGTATAAATGGAATGTGAAGCAAAGAGCTCTACAAGGCCTTGGTGAGCAACTCAAACCTACAAAGGGACAAGCTAGCTAGGATCTTTGAAGAAGCCATACATGTGGATGACCTATTCAAGGAGAGAAGCTCCAATTCCATGACCACCCAAGGGGAAGCAAGTCACAGATGCAAAAGTGAAAATATCTACTTCTAATATTGGCACAAGAGGAGAGTGCCAAGATTAGGGAGTATCTCGACCCGAGGCACCAATCAAAAGTAGTGGATAAGGTCAAGGAGTGGGTGAGAGAAGCCCAAGAGCACCTCAAAGATGCTCAACCTATCATAGAAGACAAGATCAATGAGCTCTCTAATGTGATCACACTAGTCTTGCCTACACATTTAAGATTGAGAGATGCATCCACACCCCATGTAGCACCACATGGATAAAGCCTAGACACCATAGGTAGGTAGACCAACCGAGATCACTAGCAAAAGGGCATAGAGCCTAACGAAAAGTAAGCGGTTGGAAACCTTCTCATGACATTGATATCAGCCCCTATGACTCTACCTCTGGGAGAGCTGCTTAGGCAAAACCCAACACTGTGGCAAGGTTTGAAGCAGTGGGAAGCTTATGAGTTCTAGGAACACTTTTGACTTCGCTCACTCATGCACATGTTCATACCGACATTGGAATTTAGAATATTGAGAATGAGGAGCTCTTAGAAAGGTTTTTGACATGATTAGAGAAATTACATGATGTCATCCAATAGTTTTGGGAGAAATCATGAAGAAAATGAACAAGGCATACCAAGAGAAGCATCGCTTGAATCATGTTTTTCACTTTAGGTAGTGTCAAGCAAGTAGGGAGGAAGTTAGAACATTAGCCAAGAAAGTAGAAGGTCAAAGTGAGTTTGAAAGAAAATGGTATTCAAGTCGAGGTTTAGTTGCAAGGTATGGTAGTCATCTAATAACTATTGCTAAGCAAAGAAAGGCACTTTGGACATCCATGCATGATTTGACATATGTAGCCCCTATATCTCTAAGAGTGATTGTGTTTATCTGCTAGTGACTCTCGGGGATCGACATAGAGCTTGGATTTGCTCTCAAATCATTGGTTGAGCTTGAGCTTGCTTCACATAGCATTTGAATCTTCATCTCTAATGTAGTTATGGCAAGTACTTTGCTTATGTCTAACCAGTCTTGACATGCTTGCCCTATGCCACTACTACATGCCCATTACATTGTTTGGAGTTGGATGCTACTGAGCCTTGCTTTGGCTTGACATTTGACTGCCTGGAGCTTACTTTGGCTATTTCTTGGCTTGCCAAAGTTACATTTTGGATGTGTTCGATGTCTATGAATGCTATGTATGGATGCTACACTACCTATATGCTCATGAGGTCTCATTGGTGCTTGATCTTGGACACTTGTCACATGTATCTCTTACATGCTTTGTTCGAGCTTTCTTGCTTGACATTTACGACTTTTGTGCAAGTGGGAGCGTCTTTGGATGCTTGGCAAACATTGAGCAGGCAGTCTATACTAGTTGAGCATTCCGATACTTGACACTGGGATCTTCACTTGGATGTTGCATGGTTGATATGTCGTGGTCCTCATATATGTACTTGGGCTGACTTGGGCTTTGCACTCCCTGAGCATACACCTATTTGTGTCAGGTCTTGCCAATATTGTGTACACTTTGCCCTATTACACAGGGGGTGTGCCAGCTTACTGACGGATTCATTTGACATGCTTGGGTGTTTGCTTGATGTATGTATGACTATCACTTGCCGATTTATGCCTGCTTGATGCCGGTTATGCTTTGACAGTCCGTGGTTGACTTAATGCATTCATTTTGCCTACAGTTTGCTCTCATTGTACATGGTTGTAATTTATTACAGCAAGCAGTTATGCATGGACTGATGTGGAATTTTGATGCTGAATCATCCTGATTGTATATACTTTTGATGGTGCTTGGTGGGCAGCATCATTAGCTATCAGTTCATGGTTATTTTGCCTTGGTTTTGGTGGTATTTTGGCTGTTTACAACAGAAAACAACAAGCAATTTTGAACTATCTGCACCATTTTGGACTACAGTATGGCATCTTCTTCCACTAACAGTGCTACCTTCAACATCGTTAAGCTTGATGGTACAAATTATGCCTATTCGAAAAGCCAAGTTTGGTAGGTATTGGTGCAGAAATCTTAGATCAAGCCACTAAGGATGCATGGCAACGAGCAGCCTGAAACTATGACTAATGACGAATGGGATGAGCTTGATGAGTTATGCAACTCCACCCTCATCTTGTCTCTCGTTGAACGTGTGCATTACAATGTGGTTGAGGAAGCACAGAGTGCTTGGCAATTTTGGGATAAAATTAAGAACCTCTATGATAAGAAAAGTCAAGCAAGTCAGATGTATTGGCTAAAGCAACTTATGGACCTGCGCATGAAGGAGAATATGACGATGTCTACTCATTTGAGCCAATTCCATGCTATTCTCAAGAACTTGACTTCGCAGGGTATTACCTTCAATGATGAGGTTACTCCATTGTTTTTTCTTGGGACTCTGAGTGAGTCATGGGATGTATTCTGCACTGCCTTATGTACTCCTGCTACTATTTTGAGCTTGCCTGATGTAGAGAATGCTCTTCTGTAGGAAGAGATCAACTGTAAGAACTTGGATGCCTCTCATGTGTTGCATGCTTTGACTGTTAGAGGCAGAGATGGTAATGGAAAGAATGATCGTGGGAATGGCTGTGGCAAAGACTCGCAAAAGTCTAGGTCTAAATTGCATGGTAAGTCACATACCAAGTCTCGTGGGAGAAATACTAATGTGACATGTCCTCATTGTGACAAAAAGGGTCATATACACCCACAGTGTCATGAGTTGTGCAATGAGAAGCACAAAGAGAAGGGAAAGACAAAGTACAGAAAAAGTCCTCTAATCGCAACATTATGCCTGTGAAATCCAGTGTGAATACTCAACCATACCCATGGATGCTACTTTGTATAGTTTGTGATTAATGTGTTTGTTTTGCATGATGTTCGGTGTGAAGAGAAAGATTGTTATTGCAATGTGCCCAAGGGGTTTTCTTTGTCTTTCTCTTCTGAGTCTTGTTTTTTGTCCCCCCTTCTTTCCATCTTAGTTAGTGCACATGTGAATAAATCACATGACAAACCATAAATCTCCATCTACATGTTTCCCTTGACCACAAGCAAATACAAAAAAATTTAGGATGGAGCAAAACAATCAAATTTTCAAACTGACTATTCAAACTGAATGGCAAACGAAAAGGCACACACAACAGAAAACAAATTCCTAATGATGTTGACTAATGAGTTCAAATTCCTAGCAAAAAACTCCGCCCTCAGGTTCGCAATGGTGGACGCACAGCATCACGACAATGTCTCTCTTCTCTCCATCAATCTCTCATGTAACCTAATCTACACCCAGAATTAGATCATCCCCCCTCTTGTATAAAACCCTACTCAAGAAGGAGTTACACATAACTAACCACCTTGAGGGCCGCAACCTCTTGATTGACATTGTTACTTATCATTGTGCATTAGCAACTCAAACATTCAATTTGGATCCTATTGCTAAGTTAGGTGGGACCTCCTGAGATATGCCCCATATCAATTTTACTTCAATTCTCTCAAAGCTAAGCATCAAAGAGAGACTATCACATTTATTTAGGATGAAAATAGATTCACCTTTACTGATGAGACTAGGATATGCTAATGTTTTCCACAAACATCTCTCATTGCTAGCCAAAGTTGAGCCCAAGAGTGTTGTTGATTGGTCTTAGTCTTGAGACTATCACATGAACCAAAAAGGGGGATAGCTACCCAAGGAAGGGATAAGGGCATGTATAAAAGTCAATAAATGAAGAAAGAAGTTCATTCTTGTGCATGGCCAAACTTGCTCTCTTCTTACTTCTTGCTCTTACTTCCTTCTTGCGCATGAGTGAGGGAGAGAGGGAGTGTGAGAGAGGGGGACTATGTGTGTTAGGAGTGAGGGACCGTGGAGAAGCTCTTCTTCTCCTATCTTCATCATCATCTTCTCCTCTTTTCCCTTCTTGCACACATGGCTATGGAGGTTGAAGCTCAGAGCTTGGAGATGGAGTTTGCTTGAGGTTGCATCTTGAGTCATGGAGCCATTGGCAAATTTGTGGGAGGAGGTACTCAATCAAACCAAAAGGTAAGCTCTCTACATTTGTGTGTGGAAGAGTGCACACAACTATGTGAGAGGTAGCCATAGCTCTTGGCTTGAAATGCTTGAAACAATAAGTGGTCCATAGGTCTTGGTGGTTTTCTCACGAGGGTAAGGACATTTTATAGTAAGACAACCTTGGTGGCTAAATGAGCAACCCTTAGACACACCACTATTCAAGGATATGCAAGCTAGTTCTGATGACTGACTTGTAATATTTAACATCAATGGTGTGCTATTAAAGGGTTGACAAAAAGATCCAAAAAATCTTTGGGAGTTGCCCTTTCTAGATGGGGTCAGCAGACCCCATGGTATGCAGATATCTTAGTGGGCCTATTGTGTTGTAAGACTCGATGTAGAAGAGTTTATCCTATAACTAAGGAAAGTGATATTTTAGTCATGCTACACAAAGAAAAATCTATACAAGATTATGAATATGTACTTTTCTTGACTAACAAAAATGAGAGGATTGTTTCTAGGTATTGTTATACTTAGCTTTTAATAATGGAATGCATTCATGTATTTTATTTGTAAACTAATCTCTTACTTGACATTTACATTTATATTTTTCAAGAATGATTGCAAGGTCTGGGCTAAGAGACTCTAGCATGTGCTACACCTAAAAGCAAAGCATCCCTAGTTCAATGCTACTAATATAATTCTCATCGATGATTCTATATACAAATCATTGAAGAATGAGTATGAGTTGTGCCTTTATATAAGATCATATGAGCCCACATATTATGACTCGATTAAACCCTTCTATCTTATGGATGTCATTGCATGGCTGGATGGATGCTTTGTTTCCAACTGCTTACTCTCGGAGAAAACCCTATTTGATATAGAGGATGACATCTCCTCATTTGTGATTGACCATTTTATATAGTTGGAGGGGTATGCCTATAGGTTTGACCCCCTTGCTATCCAATGAGCAATGTAACCAATGTTCTATACCCTTGGCAATATACAGTAATGTGATTCTACCTATTGTTTTTTTGTTACTTTGCCTATAGTATACACTGGTATCTATGCAGTGTTTACTTTTTGGTTAATATATATACACTGGTTATTTTACTTTGCCCAATTTTTGTAGTATGTGATATTAATTTTGGTACTGTGTCAATAACAGTAGTTGTATATGAATCTCATATGGTGCTAAATTTATGTACCTATTTCTATGTTTTGGGTCCATTGATAACTATGGAGCATGTATAGTACCAAAATGGGGTACTATTTTGCATGAAATTTGGTGCTATTATGTACCAAATTTGGTGCTATATAAAGTAGCATGTGTGAATCGTAACTAGTATGTTGGACATTTGTACTTCTATCCATTTTGGTACTATGATATACCAAAGTTGGTATTGTAGTGTAGAGATTCTGGTAGTATCATGTAACTTATATGCATCCTAAGTACAATGCTTAACATTTGTATCTCTATCCTAGGGTGTTGTTTGAGTAATAGTTTAGAAATACTATTTTGCACCAAATTTGGAGCCATTGTGTATCAATTTAGGTATTATTTGTACCAAATTTGGTACTATATAAAGTCGCATATGCAAATGGTTACTAGTATGTTGGACAACTATACTTTTGTCCAATTTAGTACTATGACATACTAAATTTGGTTGTGGTAATGCATAGAATATGTTCAATTTGGTACTATGATGTACCATATTGAGTTTCAAATATTGTACTGTGACATATTCTTTACCTACCATCAATGGTGTAAACACGAAGAGGGATGACAGAATGTTGCCACATAAGAACATGGTTCATTCTACACATTACTATACCAACTACTCATTTCATCAAAAACAACATCCCTGCTAACTCTCAGCTCATGTGTAACATGGTTATAGAATCTATATCCCTTTTACTTTAGAGAATATCCCACAAATACACTTTTTTTTGCTTTGGGATCCAATTTACTATGCAACTCATCGGAAATATGCACATAAGCAATACATCTAAATACTTTCAGATCGGACAGATTTAGCTTTCTACCCATAAACTTCTCTTCATGTGTCATACCATGTATAGTAGTAGTGGGTGTCATGTTCATAATGTATACAATGATAACAATTGCTTCAGCCCAATAGTAATGAGGCAAGTTTCTTTCTGACATCAATGCATGAGCCACTTGTGCAATATGTCTATTATTTTGCTCCTCAATCAGAACTCCATTTTACTGCAGAATATATCTACATATATACTACTTCTATATACCATTTTTTTGCAAAAAATTAAAAAACTCATTGGAGAGATACTATCTCCCTCCATTCAAACCTTAGGCATTTAATATGCAACCATCTATCCTTCTCAACCAAAGCCTTAAAGCTTTTAGAGTGAGTGAATACCTCACTTTTCTTATGCATAGAGTATATTCATACTTTGCGAGCATGATCATTAATGAAGGAAACATAATACTTGCAACCACTTAAAGTTGAAGTCTACCCCACACATCAGAATGTATCAATTCAAGTGGCTTCTTGCATATATGCTTTTCATATGGAAAAACATGCCTTGCTTGCTTTTAAATTGACATTCTTCACATACTTTATGCATCACATCAACTCTAAATTAGGCAAGCTATCCACAATCTATTTTGATTACATATCTTTCAATCGTGCTGCATATTCACATGACCAATTCTCTAATGCAAAATTTTAATATCAACCACAATACCTAAACCTTGTGCAAACATGGTAGCATCCATTTCAAGTAGACTTGCATCAAGAGTAAATAATCTACCAACACATTTTCCTTTTGCAATCAACCTATAATCATTTTTTAGATCTTCTACATAACAACCATCATATGTGAACTAAACTTATAATCCTTGTTCTACCATCTGACCAATAGAAACCAAATTTTTTGTAATATTTGGTATATACAACACATTAGCCAAGTACATAGTTTTGCCATCTTGTATACTCAAATGAATATTTTCAACATAAGTAATGGGGTGAGGTATATCATCCCCTATCTCCACATAGCCTAGAGCACTCTCCATGAGAAGTCATGTGGTTAGAAGCACCATAGTCTACATACCATACATCATTATTTGATGAATCATCAGTAGTCATAGTATTTGTAAAGTGCTACATAACAAATAACTATTCACTTCTCTCATCATTGTTTCTACTACTAGATGCATAATTGCCTTGCTGCTTTTTTCCATTTCTAATTTTAGTTTTCTTTTTTAAGAAATTTTTAGAAATGTGGTATTTCTAACCACAACGCTAGCACTCTCTGCTATCGCCAAAATTCTATTGCTTATTAAAATCTATAACTTGCCCTTGTTGACTCCCCCTTCCTCAGGACTACCCTCCTCTATTTTGTTGTGCATCATAACCTTGACCACGACCACTATCTTGGCCTCTACCCACGACCTCTACCTCTTCTAGTAGAGTAAAACACCTACTCAAACTTATTCTTTCTTTGAAAAGAAAAGGAATCCAAGCCAAGGTTCTTTTCCTCAATTATCAACAAAATCAAGTTTGCAAAATCAAGAATATCATCCCTCGTATTCATAGATTACATGAAGCTCTTGTATTTATCTCCAAGTCCATCTAAGTATGCGTACACAACATTATCATTAACTATCACACTAATAGATCCAATAGCTTCCACAATACTCTTGATCTTCAAGGCATATAATTAATGGACATGTTCTCTCTTTTTACTTGGTTCAATGACTTGAGCTGTAGCTTTCTGGCCTTTGTTTACTTCAACAGCCTTGCTAAAATTTTCCATGCAATATCGAGCATTTTAGATTCCTGCAAATATCCCATCATGCTATCCATGGCCTTTAACAAATAGCCAATATGTGATTTTACAATGTATCCGCTTCTAATCTTTCTTAGCCTTTACCTATTTTGCAATAGTATTTCGTGCATGAACTTTAGGTGCTACTGCTATGTCTCCTTCAATGTAATTTCAAACACCTTTGTTCTTCAAGAAATTTGACATCCCAAACTTTCATGTAGGATAATTATTCTTATCAAGCTTCTCGATTGACAATCTGATTGAAATTGTCTGACATTTTAACAAAACAAAGAACTTGTAAAAAGTTGCAATAATCTACAAGCATTTTGATACCATGTATACCACAACTAAACATGTAGCTTTTTCCACTGACTGCACAACAATAACCACAATTTATATACTCTGTATGTAGATATCTTCTCTGTTTCAACCCAACAAACACTTGGAAACTTACAAATTTGAAGTCTATAACATGTGCACCTGTAAATGACCAACACACAAAAGTTGCAATACACCTATAAACTATTGTTGGACTACTTGCACGTCTAGAACAAAGGTCAAAAACTGACCTCAAGTACCAAAACCCACAGCGAGAAACCCTAAAGGATCTACCTTTAGTATATATACTACTCTTCTTGCTCACCAAGTTTCACTACAATTGGAGACTACAACCTCGCCAGCCTCACAAGCCTCCTACGGCTATAAACTAAGGCAAATCAAGCAAGATGGAAGATCTTCTTATCCCCACTGCTTACTTGCTTGCTTTCTTTCTTGTTGCAATGCCTTCCCCTTAGCCTTTAATTAAGCTCTGTGCACCTATGGGACACCTCTAATACCATGAAAATATACAAGAGGAGAGAGGTGAAGAACTTAAGAGTACACACACACAAAAGCAATGGGTACTTGAGAACATAGAGAGATAGGGCTGAAATCTTTTTCTTCCACACAAAAAGAACTAAGCCTACAATATGATTAAAGACTAATATGAAAGTATCACAATGTATGCATATGTAGTCACTAAGTGTGAACCCTCTAAGGAAAGAAGAGGTGGCACAATGAATGTGCCATGACCAAGGATAGACTACATGGATATAGTCCAACTATTGAATCGCCACTATATCCTCATGTCGATCACCTAACATACCAGTGATAATATCCTACCACATTACTAAGGCACATAGTGGATGCCAACTCATGTAGAGCTCGACATCTCAACACAGGTCAAGCGCCATTAGAGCTTGAGAATGTGAAATTATTTCTAAAGTTGCGGATCTAACATTTCAAGCACAACTAGGAGAGCTTTTGGAAGACAAATTGTAGTCTATAAGTCTTAAGACTAATTATCAAGATGATGTTGAGACCTAAGATGGGCCTGACACTACCTCTAGGACTCTAGCTAGGCCTCTTATGCTCACCAAACCACCCTCATGGCCAGGAGCATCGGTGGGTGGCTATATACTACTCTAAATAAATAATGTGTTTCTATTAATTGCACTCTAACATTTTTTCCCTTTCCGACTCCACAGAGGGAGTATCCAAACATACAAGTGATCAACACCTCAATTTACACATATAAAGAGCTTTCCCCAGCAAAATATTGTGGCTCCTATGCCTTTTCTACACTCCAGGGTTTGGCCCTAGGATGCTCTGTGTTACACATAAAAATGAACATAACAGAGTCCTCTCATAATATGAATGTAACAATCCAAAAAATTGTATATATTTCTCAATCAATTTTTTCTAAGATATCGCACTAACCTAAAGCAAAGGGAATCTTACACTCTCAACATTGGTCGTCACCTAAACATACAATTGCCACATATCCAGGGATCTATATTCTGATACCATGTTTAGATTGCATATACGAAGTATATGGCATTTCATGCTCAAAAATCTAACTAAGAACCAACCAATGTAAAGTGCACATATAATCTTTTTATACTTTCTTTCTAATCGCGCTGTGCAGCGTTGCTAAGGAATAGCACTGAGCTCACTCGTGCTATTGAACCTTTTAAAACTTATACAAACTATGGCCTATATGCTGATATGCAAAGAAATCAGTAACTTAATCATATGTGTTTCCATTTCAATCCCACACTTCCTACCATTCAAATTTAGATTGATTGTAGAAATAGGGAGATTCTGTGACAATTTTCCATAGAAATGAGCCCTAAAATATGTATTTTGATGTATAAACAAAGGAAAAATAAGGCAAACCCTCATGCTTCACCTTTGTTATACATTCACAGACATTCTCCTAATTTTTCATCATTTTCCACACATAAAACCTATTTTTCTATCATTTTTTTCTTTTATTTTACTACTTTTATGAATATTTTCGTTTATTTCAACATAAATTATTTACTTTTTGAGTTTTTTAATTTATATATCTTATGAGAAGTGTAGTCCATCAGTATATTGATTTTCATGCTATATGAACATCATTTGAACCTCTAGAATCCAAAATCGATCCCATTTTTCATTAAATCCCGTGTTTCGAGTTTTGTGGTTTTATATTTTTTAATATACAAAATAGAAAATGAATAAAATTCTAATATTGCAGACATCAGCAAACATGTTTTAATCATTTGCAACCATTTTCTCATCATATGCACTAACGATTCATCATTAAAATTAAATAGCGATCACTTACTCGAAAATTTGCATATGCACACGTTGTATTTCGAAAACAGAAAGCCGCTAACCTGAACCAGCATCCATTCTCCTTCATTCTCTTAGCCCATATGAACCATGTTTATGGTGAGAGAGAAAGAGAAGAGAGAAAGACTGAATTTTGATCTTGCTAAATACTACATTATTTCTCACTCGGATTGAAGCATTGATGAAGAGCAAAAAATTGAAGCAGGGAGAGAATGGTTGCCGCCCGCTGAAAAATGCAATTTTTGGGGGATGGAGAAGGTGCCAAAAAAAACGCATCCCCCCCCATGTCATTTGATTTCTTGCTTTTGCCTCTTTTCTAATCAAGCTTAACTACTAAGTTACAACTTATCTAGTTCAAATCTTGGTGTTCACACTTGACCCAAAGTGGTTTCGGCTTGGTTGAAGGGGCAAACTATCTCGAAATTACAATCCGATAGGATCTGTGGCTTTCTAGCATCAAAATCTATCACCCTAGCCTCCGTCACATGCTTTTCGGCTTCTAGATCTAGTAGAAGCTGCTTCATAATGCCAAACCTTGCAGTCATTAAATGGGGGTCCAAACGAACTCCAATTGATGAATGGGCACCAAAATTGCGTCTTTTACATCTCGTGGGGTCCTTTTGCACTTAAATCGCGACTTTAAAATATGCTCTCATTGGTGACCATGGGTTAGGGCAACTCATCCCATTGAATCCACGAACTAATCTACAAAAACAAAAACCATAAAAACCATCAAGCTGCTATAAAGAATAATACACAACAAAACACAATCACATCTCTCACCCTACCCCCTGACAAAATCAAGGCATGAAGATCCACAAAGGGATAGGCCAAGCATAATCTGATAGAGGTCCATAGCTAGTTGCTAACCAACTACTCCAACATAGACTGGCTAAAGAGAACTATCAAAGCAGTCATCCTAAGCAATGACTTGACCTATCTACCGAAACTAGGACAACTGGACTAGGAACTCCTACTAGGTGAGGACTCTAGACTACTGGTCTATACTATTTTTCATGTGATCTTTTTTTTTCTTCATTCTATATGCTCAAGCATGTAAAAAGGAGGGAGCTAAACATATTGTGACCCAAGGAGAATAGGGCATCGGCCTCTAGTCCAAGTGTTAGAGATGATGGGGAGGGTCCCCAAGTGGCCAATGATGGCTGCCCAACAAGCTCAAATGAAGAGGGAAGCTTCAAACCTTGCTGCCTTGCTTGTGGAGACTCTTCACAGTGAACTCTTCTTCAACCTTTAAGCTCCTGATTGCTTGAACCAAGCTCTGATACCAGTTTGCTGAGTTAGTTGCAATGGAGCTTTTGTGTAGAGATGTAGATTGAGAGAGAGAAGAGATAGAGACACAAGATTTGTGGTACTGAAGAGTGTACCTCAATAATGTTTTAGATATGTATATGTACTATGTAGCCTCAGGCGAACATAGGCACTACCCTTTATCCCAACATTAGAGAAATGCATGCCAAAGGATTGTGCTTTAAATGTGGAGAGAAGTGATCCCAAGATCACAAGTTGAAGTGCAAAGCCAAAAATTCCAAGATCAATATGGTGATTACTCAAGACATGGAAGTTGAAGAAGAAGAGGAACAAGAGGATAATTTACTACATGTTGATGCTTATCCAATGGTGAAAGAAATGCATGAAGAAGAGGATGTCACCAATGAGGAATTTTGTAATCCTGTGGATGAGTTTCCATTCAATCTAGGTGGCACCAATGATTCTCATTCTTCCGAGAAGAAGCGAGACTAGGATAAAAATTTGTATGTGGCAGTGTGGGCATATAACACAACATTTAAACGAGCCACTGGCCACACCACCCCATTCAAATTAGTTTATGGGGAGGAGTGTATCTTGCCCTTAGAGATTGAGTTTCCTACCATAAGATTCACAATCAATCATTCTTTGGGTGATGATGATGCCCTATTCGAGCGTTTTACGACTCTGGCCCACTTGGATGAGCTCAAATTGTAGAGTCTGTTGCACTACGAAGTGGCTAAGCGTCGAATGAAGCAGGTGCATGATTTAAAAGGAAAAAAATATACCTTTAAGAAGGGACAGTTAGTTCTTTATTATGATGCACGGAGAGAAATTTTTACAGGAAAACTTGAGCCCAAATGGGACGGTCCCTACAAGATCATAAAAATAGGGAAGAATAAATCCACGGCATTACTGGCTGATCTTGAGGGAGTGGAATTTAATAATAATTTTAATCCTACTAGCTCTTGTAAGGCGACGCTACATCCTTTTTCTTTCGCTCACTTTTATTTTTGCTCTAACCATCCTTATTTATTATTCAGCTAGATGCCACCCCTAGGAAAACAAGGCATTGGTTCCTCTCCAGGAACCTACTATGCCTTTGCAAGGCAATGATCATCTGCTTTTGGAAAATTTTCTCTTTTATTTTCTTATTTTAGGTGGTTAGAACCCTTTTTTACAGACCTTCATATCTTATATATTTCAAATATTGTAAGGCGATACTAAATCCTTTTTCTTTCACTCACTTTTATTTTTTCTCCAACCATCCTTATTTATTTTTCAACCACATGCCACCCCTAGGAAAATAAGGCATTGGCTCGTCCCCATGAACCTACATGCCTTCGCAAGGCAATGATCATCTCCTTTTGGAATTTGTTCTTCTTTTATTTTCTTATTTTAGGTGGTTAGAACCCCTTTTTACAGACCTTCATATCTTATATATTTCAAATATATTCATTGTTTCTTCTCTATGATTTGGCAAGCTTCCTTAACCGCCTCACAACTAACAGGGGTTCCTAAAATAGTGGCCCAACAAGCTAGTAGAACAAGGTCACTAGGACTGCTCTCAAAAATAGCTCTTAGAGTACCTGACAATGTCTTTATAGAAGGCAGACAGGTACTCAAATCTCCCTAGATACACCTAACCTAACCCTGGGACTTCATGCCTTGAATACCGTGCCCCCACAAAAGAAAAAATTTTCCACATACATATACACACAAAGCATAATAGAAAAGAACTCATAAAGGAAGGACATCACCTGGACTTGGCCATAAGAAGCGTCCATGCAACAAGAGGCTCCCTCCAGGTACTCCGTTGAACCTGTTTAGTGCAACACTAAAACAAAAACCATTAACTACACCTACACCAAACAAAAAAATGGCCCTCTTGGCCTAACAAGGTAAATCATTTCATTGCAAAATAAATGGCCCTTTTGGCCTAATGAAATTAACCAATAAAGCACACATTTAACAACCTATTGCTGAAAAATAAACTCTTGGTCCCCACAAAAATCATACTAAAATACACAACTAGACCAAGGGGATGGGATGCTCATGCCTTATACTAAATGCACCAAATTATTAGCTAACCCCTCTTCATAAATGGCAAGGGGTATCCTACGGGTATGCCATTGAACGATCTAATGCATCCATGATAGAATAGGAAGATGGTCAGTCCCTACCTGACTCATAATCCACACTAACCATCGACGGCCCAAAACAGGGCATGTCAGCAAGCAATCCCCACAGTAGTCCTAAACTAATGTCAGGAGGCAATTGTAACAACCTCTCACGACCATAGTTAAGAAAGACATCTTCAACAAAGACATAATTATCGATTGAATTTGCAAAGTAGTTTCACATCGGAGAATCAACTGCCCTGTGATAGTGATGGCAATAGACTCAAATATCCCACATAAAAGATCCATTTTGCCACTCAATTAGAAACTTGGTATCCTCTACAAGTTTAAACTATATCCTAAAGGACCTACAAAGGCACCAAGTCTGACATCAGTCCCTATACATAATAGGACTTTAGTTTATTGAAATTTACTTTAGTTTTGAACTCTACCCTTGCAAATCCACTAAAAGATCTATAGATCCTTTCTTTCATATATAAACAATTTTATAAGGACCATCCTATTTGGGTTCCAGCTTGCCTAGAAAGAGCTCACGATGGGCATCATAATATAAAACCAATTGGCCCTTAGCAAATTTATACTTCTTAGCCCAAAGGTCATGAAGCATCTTCATTTGCTTCTTCCCTACTTCCTAATGTAACAAGGCTTGTGATCTAATTTTGTCAAGATGTGCCAGGGAAATGAATCTTTCTTGTAACACTTCCTCTTCTCCCAAAGAATGGTTTCAAGCAAGCCTTATTGTAGGTAGCTCAATCTCCAAAGGTTAAACGCACTCTTTCCTATATACTAATTTAAAAGGGGTGTGACCTTTAGCTCTTTTAAATGCCGTATTATAAGCCCAAATAGCCACATACAACTTCTTATCCCAATCATGCTTACCTTTGGATATAGTCTCGGATAAAATCTTCACAAGCTACTTGTTAATACTCTCTACTTCTCATTAGCTTGGGGGTTATAAGGCATGGTCTTATTATGTTTAATATTTAGCACTTCCATCAAAGCCTCAAACATTTTCACAAGCTTCTTAGGTAGATCAAAATGGCAAACAATCTGCTCCAAAATAAAACTACTCATTTCCTTGGAATTATCCTTCATCATAGCATGAGCTTCAAACCACTTCATGAAATAGTCTGTTGCCATAATGATATAAAACTTTCATGTGCTTGATGAAGGGTGTATAGGTCCAATAAAATCAATACCCCACATCTCAAATGGTAGCATAGCCATAATAGGAGTCGGTAGACACTTGCTATTCTCCCTATTATCATGTCTCTGATATGCATCATATCTCTTAATATAGGCAAATGAATCTTGGAAAATGGATGGCCACCAATATCTAGCTCTCAAAGCTTTTTGTGTAGTCAACCGTCCTCCAACAACAAAGTGCCCTCCATAAGTGGAGTCATGACACTCTTCCAAGATAATGGAACCTCATCAAACATAACACATCAGTGATAAACATCATCGACCCCTTTTGTGGATATAGTGTTCTTGCAATCAAGGCAAATTTCAAGGCTTGCTACCTAATTTTCCTCCTTTTAGCCTTCGACAAAGCAACTCCAGCCTCTTTGTGGATAACTGGTGTGTTATAGCAGCATACCAAGATGGAATGAAGGTTGTATTGATTTTGAATAGACCCTCGAGGTTACAACCTTCAACTAAGGCTTTCTTTGGCTCCTCGAAATCCACAAGACATTCAACAATACCCTACAACTTTGGCAGCTTACTCTAATTTCATAATCAAACTCCTGCAAAGTGATCAACCACTTTGCTAGGAAATAATGCATGAATTTCTTTGTTGTAAAGACCATCCCAAGGCATAGTTTCTTCATGTAGGTATAATTAATCTTAAATGTCTCCAATTTGCAATTGACAAATGCGATCGGATGGTACCACTTCTCCTCCCAAATCTATACTAAACAACAGAGTTGATACTATATATCGTAGCTACTAAAAATATATAAAATATCTCACCTCTTTTAGGTACTTTCAAGACTGACACTTTTGCCAATTCCTACTTCACATCCTCAAAGGATATTTGACATGGATCACTCCAAACAAATAGATATTCAAATGACAATAGATTTGTTAATGGCAATGTCCTTTCAACCAATGTGATAATAAATCGTCAATAATAACTGAAGGGAGCTCTCTCGCTCAACCCCCAAGACCTACGGACCACTTATTGGTCAAATGCTTCAAGTTGAGCGGCCATGGCTACCTCTCACATAGGCAATGCACTCTCCCTACCTATGGGGTGTGTTGAGCTTACCTTGATGCTGGATCGAGTATCCCCCTCTTTCTTGCACTCCCGTAGCTCCACAATCCTTGAGGCAAGCTCAAGCAACCTCAATCCCTCTTTGTCAAGCTCCATCCTCCATAGCCGTGTGAGACAAGAGAATAGAAGAGAAGAGAAGAAGATGAAGAGAGGAGATGGGGAGCTTCTTCTCCTTGATCTCTCACTCTCATACACTCACTCCCTCACTCTCTCACACTCCCTCACTCAAGCGCACACAAAAAGGCAAGAAGAAGAGAAGAAGAAGAAGAAGCTTTTTCCCACACACCAAGAATGAGAGTTTTCATTAACTTTTTGGCTTATATACATGCCCTCTCTTCCTTGGGCGGTCATCCCCTTTTTACATGGCCGGCCATGGTCTAGGCGCTTTTGCCCATTGTCCTCCTATCTTCCTAGCTTCCTTCCTACCACCCATCTACCTCTACAATTTGCACAGGAGGGAGCCTGGCACTCTTTTACAACGGTTTTAGGGGCGCCTTGTATTTAAAAATGTGCTTTTGCTTGTGACTTGATTTTTGAGGCCACACTTGTGCTTTTAGTCATTCTCCTTCCTGCCTCTTCCATTGTGTTTGATTTCCTCCTAGGCCACCTCTCTTGGGTCCCGACTTGCACTTTTTCATTTTTTTCACTTTCTTCTTGTTTATTTCGCTTTCTTCTTGTGCTGAGGTTCGCATTAGTCCCCTCCTAGTTTAGTGCTAGTCCCATGGCACTGATGTGTAGTAGTTGGAAGGTGTGATAGGTGTAGACACATGGCTTTTTTGAGTTTGTATACAAGCCCTTGTAGGGGATGGAGTTGGGTGGACTAGCCCTTGAAATTGAAGATGTAGTTGGGGTAGGTCCTTCCCTGACGTTGACATTGAGTGGATCTGTCCCTTGAAATTGAAGATGTAGTTGGGGCATGTCCTTCCTCTTGCTTTCTGCGGTTGCTACTCCGCAATCTTACCATGGCTTTTCCCTATTTTCTTCAAGGTGCCTTATCCCTTTGCCCATGTTGGTGTGGTATGCTGATAAAATGAATTACATTGCACCTTGTGCTTCCCTTGCAAGAGCTTTTGGAGGTTCTCCCTTAGCCTTGAGAGAGCCTTGCTAAAATATTTGGTGCTTACCTCCATCCTTTCTGAGCACCTCGCTAGACTCTTTGGTGCTTTCCATCATCCTTAACAAAGCATCCTTCATCCTTGACAGAGTATCCTTCATCCTTCACAGGGCCTCCCTCATCCTTGAGAGGACCTCGCCAAAGTAGTCAGATCTCCCTCTTTTTCTGAGCTTGCCTTTCCCTGCACTGTTCCAAATGAGCTTCTTTATTCACTTTTTGACCAGGACTGCCTTGGACTGCCTCTGCTTTGTTTCATCTACATGGTGACATGTTGTATAAGATGACCTCCCTCCTAAATAGGTGCTAGTTCTATGACACTTGCGGTTTCGAGTTGGTGAAGGTTTGGTGATTTAAAAGGGCAGTCATGTGAGTCGATGATGATGGGGACTCAAAGGAATTGGGCTTGAAAAGAAATGGATCACCCGGTTAAGGTGGTGGAGGTCGGGAGCGCATTGCATGGATGATGGGGCCTCGAAAGCTTGGGTTTGGAGCCTTTGTTTGTACGTGAGAAGAAAATAAGGTGCACTTATTGGGGGTGTGACTAAGCCTGGGAATTGCCCCATACTTGAGGACCTAGTTCACGCATGATTGTAAGTGTGGTGAATTGCTTAGGGAGGCAAGGCTAGGAGAATGTCCTGCCCTTGATGTGCCCTAAGCATGTGTAGTGGGGAACAGGGCTAGGTATAAAAACCCTAGGTGCAGTGATTGTGGCACTCATGATACATTAAGGGATCTATTTTTTCACTTTTTCTTTTTTTCTTTTTGCTTTTCTTTTTCTTTTCTTCTTTTTTTTTCAGATGATTACAGCTGGCATTCTGATATAGGGGTGTGCTTAGTCTATGCCCTGATATTCCTCGAGTGACTTGCGAGGTGGTCTTAGGGACTTAGTCAAAAAGGTGCGGCTCTGCAAATATTCCTTGATACTAGCCTTTGCATTAAGAGGTGTGGTTGACAAGAAAGGATGATTGCACCTTGTAAAGTGGCTATCGCTCATATCCTCAAGGATCTTCATACAAAAAGAGGGAATCAGGGTTGCCCTCATCATGAACCTAGCCATAGCGTAGCTATCTATTCCTAAATTTAATGTCAAAAAAGAGTGGGGGAAGGTGGGCTTTCTCAGCTGTTGGCTTTTGCTTAAGTAAAAACCTAATGATCCTAAGGAATTACAAGTAATTATGAAGGCTGGGTCCAGCGAGCAGAAAGAGAAATCCTCAAAGAAGTGGTTGATGGATGGGTTCAAGTCCCCTACTTTAAAGGTCATTCATTCCTTGGGAGTTATTGCATTGACGTTGTAGATCTTTGGAAAGTTGTATTGACCATGCACCCCCTATTGTAATCCACTCCATGTCTGCGAGGGTAGGGTATTGTGGTGGGAGCTTTCGCTCAACCACCAAGACCCACGGACCACTTATTGTTTCAAGCATTCCAAGTGATCTCTAATGGCTATCTCTTACCTAGCCGACGCGTCGTCGATCCTACGAGTGTAGTGAGCTTACCTTAGTGCCGATATGAGTTGCCTCCTCTCTCACCCACGCCGGTAGCTCCACGATCCTAGATGCTAGCTCAAGTATCCTCAAGCCTCCTCCACCTCCAAGCTCCATCCTCCATAGTCATGCACGCAAGAAGAGAGAAGAGAAGAGAAGAAGAGAAGAGGAGAGGAGATGGTGAAGAGCTTCACCCTCTTGATCCCTCACTCTCACACACTCCCTCCCTCACACTCTCACACTCCCTCTCTCAAGAGCACACACAAGCAAGAAGATGAGAAGGAGAGAAGAAGAAGAAGACTCTTGTTGCCACACACCAAAGAATGATCTCTTATTCACTTTTTGAACTTTATATACACAAACCCTAAAAACCCATGGGCACCCATCCCTTTTTTACATAACCAGCCATTGTGGCAAGGTCCTTTTTCCATTTCCCTCTTCTAGCCTTGTGCCTCTGGCCTACACCCATCTAATATTTTACAATTGGCACAAGAGGGAGCCTGGCGCTCTTTTACAAAAATTTTCCGAGTTTTTTGAGGCGCCTTTTTATTTAAGATTGCGCTTTTTGCCACGGTTCATCTTTAGAGGCCGCCTGCGTGTCTTTGCTCTTTTTCCATCTTCCTTTTGCTTTTTCCTCCATTTTTTCGCCATCTCGACTTGGGGTTAACATTACCCCCCCTCCTAAACGGGTGCCGGTCCCATGGCACTTCGGCGTTCGTGTAAGGGTGAGGGCCACATGTAGACTCAGGTGCTTGTGGAATTTCAAGAATGATGTTCGTCGGAGCAGCTCACTGGATGTCATGGGTGGATGAGGGCGTCTGAAGTTGGTGGTTTGGCGCTTTTGGGGTACCTGAAGAAGAAGGTGCAGTGCTCTACGTAAGGGGAGTGCCTCCTCAGCGTATTGGTGCAATGTGCTCGTGCTAGTGGAATGGGGAGGTAGTCGAACCGCAGGCGAGCTCAGGTGATGTCCCACACTTGAGGATCCCATTTGTGCCAAGGGGAGGATGATCAAGCTTGAGGCTGGCCTACGAGTGGTGCCTCTAGCCGTGTGGGCCTTAGGTATCCATAGCCAAGCATTACCCTCATAATAGCCTTGTGCATGCAAGAGGGCCTTGGGGACCCATCTTTGATTGATTACACGTCTAATCCTGTAACTGCGTTTGGGCCTTCTAGGTGTAGAGTTTCTGGTCTTATGAGGGTAGGAGCGTCGACTTTTAGGTGGCTATTTTTGCAGTTGTTTAGGCATCCATTGAAGGCAAGGCTGTGGGGCCTTAGCTTTGGCTGCTATGGGTTGCGGTCTATGAAATTCGGGGAGTGGCGGCCGTGCACTACCCCCCTCCTTAGACTTGACTACATATGTTTCTATCGGTGGCTCCACCAAAAAATGACTGGCCAAAGACCAAGCCACTTTTACCCAAGTTAACAAGCCAACTCCTAAGAGTTGTTGCACTAAACAGGTGATTATTGCTACTAACAATGCTAATTAGGTTTAGTCTTCCATTAATTGTATGGCATTTTGTTTGTAGTAGTCCAACTACAAATATTCTACACTTCAGTAAATTGTATTAGGCACTAGATTGCTAAACCTAAAATAACTACGGTTTCCCTCCATCTTTCAGGAGCGGCTTCTCATAAATTTCTCCTGCCAACTAGTGGCGGTTTATCCAGGAAGTTTTGATGTTTTACTTTAAGAAGTTTGTTTCATGTAACAGATCCCTTGGATCTATTTAAATATCTCCATTTAAGTTCCTTTGTATATTTATCTTCTTCAACTGATTAAAATTATTTCATTTTATTTATTTAATTAACAACAAACATTCAAATCAAAACAATCCAACTTCTAAAAACCCATAACTTTTATCCCTTGATAAACGTCTCCCCACTTCGTACCGCAATTTCGTCGTTGCTTATTAGTATTTAAATACTTAATTTATTTTGCGAATATAACGTCCTTTTCTTCTTTTTCTTCACTAAATACAAATCAGGACTAAACCAGGTACTTTCCACACTCTAACGAAATCACATACATAGTTTATTTTACATTCCCATATTCCTTGTTAATTTATAAATGAGTCTTAGTGGCCCTTCACTCTTCCTTGCAATCATCAAATGATTTCTTTTTAATATGAAGAAAATATAAATCTTAAATTTGGATGCTGAGGCTTTCCCTCATGCCATCAAACAATTATTTTATTACGTTTCCGATATTTGTAATCTAAATTTAAAGTTATATTTTTCTTATCATCAACAAACATCATAAAATACTATTACATCTCTCAATTTTTTACCCATCCCCATGTTATTGAATAGTACATCACGTATCGTTTTACTTACTTAAAATAAAAACACCATGTTTATGAAAAAATGTTTTTTTTCGATAGAATATAATTAAACTGATGTTTCTTTTCATCTTAAAGCTTACAAAAATTCATCAGCAATCAGGAATTGTCTTTTCAGCTTTTCATGAAAAGATCCATATTTTTATTGATAGAGAACATTTTTTTATTTAAATGAAAACTGCTATTTTGCTTTGAACATAACTAGTTTTGAATTTTTAAATATGTTAAACCATCTCTAAAAATTCTGATAAAAATTCAGTAAATTTTCCGAGTCATAACCTTTATAGAAAAAAATGTCACAACTTATAAATTTTCAATCAGCCATTTTATAAAAATTTATTTGAGTCATTCTTAAGTCATTTTTAAGCATTTTCGACTATTTTCTATTTTCAATAAATAGAAACAAGTTCACATAAATGCAAACAACCATTCAACATAGAAAAACAAGTTTCAAATCATTTTCTAAAAAAATATTAACTAAACATTTACTTATAATATATCATTCATTTTAGATAAGCAGTTAGGGCACGTACTTGTAGATCCCACGGGTCGTTGTCACGTCCTTGAAGACCGTGTCCTCTTGCAGTCCAGCCAAGGAATGTTGGTCAACTAATGCTCCTCAATGTCAATCACTCACTGTTAATGGTCCTCCACACTCTCGGAACCCAAGATTTAAAGCATTTTTGCTTATTACATGAGAATAGGCCTTAGTTAATCTTGTAAGCCTTAGAGATCTAAGAGAAGGCTTTTAATTGAAATTTTTATGTCGTCTCATCGTGAACATGGCCGCCATGTATCATTATAAGTCACCATTGTTGACGCCTTGATCGACAGAGAGAAGGATGGAATCTCACAAAGAAAAAAAATGAACACTAGAGATCAATTTCAGAACTTGGGGTGCTTAAGGAGAGAATAATGGGTATGGAAATGATTAAGATGATCTTGTGGTAGCAAACGATGATCATTCGTTGGCCAACATTCTCTCTTTCCATCCCATGATGGCGCCTTCTCATTAGGCAATGCCCATGCCTTAAGGGAAGAATAAAGGGAACAGTGATTATGGAAGAACAAGATTATGATCAGGAAGGAGAAGCTGCCGATTCTGACCTCATTAGGCAATGGACATGATTGAGAGATGATGGCGCTTTCCAAGACGGTGGCGTTGATCAAGAACATGGGCCGCCTTCACTTTATGGCGTTAATCATATCATTGTCCTCACTCTCCTTCGTCCAGGGCTGATCCATCTCCTCTCCACACGATTAGCCTTAACTTTGTCCATCAGTTCGCCTACGCCTGCATCGACATACCCCACCGACTTCTCAACGTCTGTGTAAGCGTCCTGCAACACTTCCTTCATCACCGACATGCTCTCTCTCTCTCTCTCTCTCTCTATCGGCCGGCCATCAATAGATGCAATTCGACATCACAGCACCTGACCGCCAGACCGAACCTCAAGAGGCGCCAAGCTGGAAAGCTTCATGGGCATCTTCAGGAAGAAGAGGCTGCTCAAGTCAGAGCAGGCCGTGGCCGAAGCCGTGGAGTTGGGGCCCGTGGTCTTGAACTTGGATAACAATCGCCTCACCTACGAGCGCGGTCAATGGACAGCAGATTATGCTGAAGGACCAATTTATGCTCCAAATGGATCTGATTTTGAGAAACACAATAGATGGCAATCCTTCTCTCTCTTGCTCGTTTCCTGCAATTTTCACCCTCTCTTCTTCTTCTCTTCTTGGCGCCCTCTCCCTTCTCCACGACACGAATTGCAACCGCTTCCCTCTCCCATGACATTCGTTTTTCTTCTTTCTCTTTTTCGTTAAAGTTCCTTCTATTAAGGTTTCTTCCTATTAAGGTAGATATTGCACTTGACCCTTATGCACTCGCTTCTTCTTAATGCATTCCACTATGTAAAATACTTCTGAAAGCGTCTCACCATCTCCATCTTCCCTTCCTTCCTTCAACACACACCACCCCTAAGGCAAAGTCAAGACCCCATCCATCTTCTTTTGCAAATAAACGACTCCTCCCAGTTGTGGCTTGGAGTAGGAGTTTTTGAGAATCTCCTCGAGCACACTCACATTTACGATAAGACCACCATTGAAATCTTTTCAATTCAGGTCGATTGCAAAGCCGAGGGATAGTGCACGAACCTAAGACTACACAATTTGCCATGAATAACATGATTTCTAGTGGCTCTAAGAATATGGATTGCATAAGCTCAAAGGACTTCATTTTTGCAAAGTCCTATAGTCTCTAAGTCTTGGTCTCAATACCCTATGCCTTGCAAATGAGATATAAGAGTTTCTTATGGTTGTAGACAGGCCAAAAGATTAAATTTTGTACCGACATTCCCTGGCCAGACTACAAGGACACGGCCTCCAAAGACAGCAACAACGAACACCACATCTGCATTGATTTAATGTAAAAAGTTGGTAAGAAGGTGTCACTTGTATACAATTTGGCTAAAAATTTGTGCAATGTAGGCATTGGTTTCGAGGTGTTGTCATTCTCCCCCACTTAATTGCGAAGCGTCCTCGCGAGCACAGCTACATCACGAACATTCAGCATCACGAACACAACTACCACGAGCACTGCTACCACGAGCATTGCTACCACGAGCATTGCTACGCAACTTTGAAAGAAAAATATACTCTCCTCCACTTAATTGCGAAGTGTCCTCGCGAGCACAGCTACATCATCTGCAAAACCGCACATGGACAACTAGTAGACACTAAAAAGATAGAAAAATACTGATTGGTGTCATAGTAAAACGCAAACCATACAAGCATTTCAAGTAAATTGTATAAAAACTTATGCAAACTAACATTCTCCCTTACTCACTCTCCCCAAAGAAATGCATAACAGAGCTTCATCCATTGCATAGAATATACCAACTAGGAAGCTGTCTAGAGCCGCTAAACAACAATAATCCCTCTAGGCAATAAATTGCCACACTACTATCCTACTAAAAATATTGCTTTAGAAATAGCGTCACTGATAAGATCGTTACTTAACAAAGAACCCAAACAAGGCAAACTAATACTACAACACTAAATAGGACTCCTAGGGTTTAGCTGCTAACCGTCCACGTTCTACTAGAACAACCAGCCAATGGTTCGTAACTTCTAACTGTCCAAGGCTTTTCTTTTAAGTTTAAGTTTTAATGGCATTTTTTTTTTGGGTTTTTTAATGTCAAAAGAGTATATACATTGATTCTCTTTCCCAAAAGGTCCACCACCAAAGAGATACAAGGCATCGGACGCAGGGCACCCGTCAAGGAAATCCCTACAGCCTACCAGGACCTCAGAGGCGATGGTTATCTTCTTTTGGTTGTTTTTTTTTTCAAACCCTGCAGTCTCAGGGTGTTTTTTTTTCTTTTCTTTTTCTTTCTTTCTTTCTTTAAAAGAATAAATATATAGACTCTTCCGAACTTTTAGTATTTGGATTGGATTAGTAGTTTTTTTTTAAAGGATCAACTAGAAAGCTAAGAATACATTACTTAATTGAACGGTCAAACATTTCAGCTCAACAACTTTGCTCGAGGAATCTAATCTAACGCATAATACTAGTCACTCTGCCTAGGCAAATGATAATCAAAGAATACTCACCAGCTACTCCTAGTCAAAATTTCGTGGAGAGAACCTTGTTATTCAGCTATCCCACATATCGCTAGAAAAGCGACCAAAAGATAGGGGAAAACTCTATAGGATTCCTAATCGGACACCCATACAATGAAATTGACTATGTTATGCACACACATCACCCCCTTTTTAATCACTCCCTAATGCTAAGTCCCATCCCTAAAACAGAATTGTATATATATCATTCATATTCGTTTAAAATATTTATTTATAATGCCTCTGTGATTACTTAGGTGTTTTTTTTTTCTTTCTTTCTTCGACATCTCTAATTTCGTTCCATCAATTTTTTATTCTTGTATTTTTTTACCAAAATGAATATGAAATAAAAAGTTTTAGGTATGAAACAACCTTGTATGTTCGTGGATATTGCAACTCCAAGAATCAGCAACAAAAGCATACAACAGTGTGTATCACAAAATCATAGTCAAATCTGCACATGAAACATATACTAGCCAGTAAAATGTTAAAGGGTTAGATAAATAATAAAACTTTTCCCTGTACAAAAGAATTGTCAGATACTCATGGCACAATCTCGATCAACTAGACTGTCGTAACGCTCCCACTGTTAGTATATTTCTTCAATTGATAACCATTCTTGCATATAGAACTGTCCATCTCACTAACTTAAATATCCCAAACTCCAGCACTGAAAGGAATACCCTGACCGTGCGTGCAACTAACTACCTAACTACGTGGAAAATAAAACTAAAATGCATGAAAACCTACAGGATATCAATAACTCAAAGCATTGTATGTTTTTTTTTTAAAACGATATATATTTGTTTGTTTGTTTGATTTTCAAAATGTAGAATAAAAGAAAAACATAAAAGACTAAGAAAACAAAATATCTAGACTAAAATCTTCAAAGTCTCTGAGATCTTCTAGTGAAAACAATAATCCTAATCCGAAATCATCAACACTATCTAAGTCAAACCTATTAACTAAAATATCAGCTGTAGGATGCTCAAGAATAGCCTCTAGCGTAGGCATATCAGAAGTCACAGATCCGCTATCAGGTGCATCACTAGAACCTCCATCACATCATGGAGCGAAGCCGAAGCGGCATCATCATAGTAGGGCATAGGTGCCACTGGTAAAGCATCTAAGGAATGCCCCTCGGTCGCATCCATATACCAACAAATATAATCCCAACATGGACATGGAACACTAGTCTGCAAATCATGGTAAGATGGAGTAAGGCGGTAGACAGTGGAACGATACCGCGCAAATTCTGCTTGCTCTCTACCTACCCTAGACTGACTAGCGCCACGCTTAGGAGGAAAAACACTATTATAATCATGACGCTGGTAGGTATAACCAATCATTTCCTGCATGGCAGTGGTACCATAGCGTCGAAAGTATGTGCGACACTGCCAACACAAGAGCTGAGCATGCACAAATAAATGCCACTGACAAGACCTACAACCAAAAGATGGATGATACTGTAAACAAAAAATAATCACAAAAGAAGAACCACAACAGGCCTCCCCTCTCGGTGCATATAAAAACCTGTCATGCGTCTGAAAACGCGGAATATCGTAAGGTCCAGCATGAACAGGATCAGTACTATCGGCATCAATACGAGGGTAAAGCGCATCCATCCACAAAAAGGCCATACCTGCATCCCATTTAAAAACCCCCCAAGAAAGAAAAGACATCCAAGGGTGGATTAGTCAAAATATTATTTTAACTACTAACCTAACTATACCTAGCTAGCCTAAATCACAAAATGTTTAAGGCGCAGGCCATTGACCCTAAATATCTCATTTTCAGCATTAATATCCTGCACATCAAGAGAACCATTATCATAAACATTAATCACTTTAAAAGGTCCCAACCAACGAATTTTAAGCTTCCCAGGAAATTTATAATAACGACTGTCATAAAGTAAAACTAAATCGCCTTCTTTAAACTCCCATACTTTAATATTCTGGTCATGCCATGGTTTACGACGTTTTTGCATTGCTTCTAGACTTTGTAGAGCTAATAATCTTTCCTCATCCAACTTTACCAATTGTAAAATCCGTTGTTTCAAAGATTCAACCTCACCTAGTCGTAATGATAGAGCTACTCGTAAAGTGGGCAACTCTTGCTCAATAGGGAATATAGCATTAGTGCCATAAACTAAATTGAAGGGTGTATTTTGCACTGTCACCTTATAAGTAGTTCTATAGGCCCATAACGCTTCATATAAACGTTCATCCCAATCTCGCCTGTGGGAAGCAACCGTTTTAGTTAAAATCCCATAGATAATGCGATTGGTTACTTCAACCTGACCGTTAGCTCTGGGATAATAAGGCGTTGATTTGCAATGTTTAATTTTATAGATTTCCATTAGCTCGCTGATAAGACCATTCAAGAAATGGGAACCTCGGTCACTTACTAATTCCAGTGGGCAACCAAAACGTGTAATAATATTCTCATACATAAACTTAGCCACATCAATGGCTTTATCCATTTTAAGCGCTTTCGCTTCCACCCACTTTGTAATATAGTCAGTACAGACTAAGATATAACGATTCAATCGATATCTAGTAGGCGGATCAATTGGGCCCACAAAATCAATTCCCCACTTCTCAAAAGGTGCTAATGCTAGTATAGGTGTCAAAGGCGTAGCAAAACTCTTAGAAGGACGACCAGTCCTTTGACATACATCACATTTTCGACAATAATAATAAGCATCCTTAAATAGGGTAGGCCACCAATAACCAGCTAATAGAACTTTTCTTGCAGTCAATTCACCGGCAAAATGGCCACCACACGGCTCATCATGCAATGCCTTAAGAACCATTGGTACTTCATCTTCCCTTACACAGCGTCGATAGATACCCTTGCGTGGAAAAAATTTATAAAGGTAACCCCCTAATAATCCATAGGAGCGTGCTTGCATTAATATCTGACGTTTCCTGCGCTTATCAGCACCAGATGGATATCGAGCAGTACTAAGAAAATTCGCAATATCAGCATACCATGGAACTTGTGTCTCCACAGTAAAAAGTGATGCATCCGACAAATCATCTTCCACACCTTCCTCCTTGTCTGATGTTAATAATCGTGATAGATGATCTGCTAGAACATGAGCTCTACCAGGACGAGTAACTATTTGAAAATCAAACTCTTGGAATAACAACATCCAACGAATCACACGTCCTGAAAGTTCTGCTTTATTAAGCAAGTACTTTAACGCCTCATGATCAACATATATAGTAAATTTATTCCCTAATAAATAATGACGAAATTTCTCCACCGCAAATACCATTGATAGGCATTCTTTCTCAGTGGTGGTATAATTCCTTTCTGCATCACTTAAATTTCGACTCGCATAATAAATTGGATGATCCACCTTATTATCATCTGCTTGGCACAAAACAGCTCCTACAGCATACATAGATGCATCAGCATGAATATGGAATTCCTTTGTCCAATCTGGGGATGCGAGTACTGGTCCTTCAATTAACTTATGTTTAAGAAATTCAAATGCTTTCTGGCAAACATCATCCCAAGTAAAAGGAGTATCCTTTCGTAGTAGATTTGTCAAAGGTGATGCCACCTTTGCAAAATCAGAAATAAATCTCCGATAATAATTTAGATGTCCTAAAAAACCTCGAAGTTGTTTAAGAGTTGTTGGTGGAGGAAGTGAAGAAATCTTAGCAATTTTAGCTGGGTCCATAGCAATACCTTCTTTAGAAACGATATGCCCCAATAAGGTTCCTTTTGGTACTCCAAAAACACATTTATCAGGATTTAACGATATACCTACTTCATCACTACGTTCAAATACTTGCGTTAGTAGCTCAGGCATTTCTTTTGCCGTACCATAGACATAAAAATCATCTAAGAAAACTTCCATCCATTGACGTAGAAAATCTTGATAAGCTGCAATCATAACTCTCTGAAATGTTGCGGGTGCATTGCACAAACCAAAAGGCATTACTCTATAAGCAAATGTACCCCATTCAGTAGTAAATGTAGTTTTGGATTGATCTTCAGGATGAATTAGTACTTGGTTGTAACCGCTAAATCCATCCATGAAAGAATACAGCTCATGACCAGCAACCTTATCAAGTACCTGATCAGTAAATGGCAAAGGAAAATGATCTTTACGTGTTTTGCTATTCAGCTTTCTATAATCGACACAAATGCGAATCTTCTTACTATTCTTCTTGGGTACTACCACAATAGGAGATACCCATTCACTATATGCAACAGGATAAATGAATCCAGCATCTAAAAGCTTAGTAATTTTAGCTTTCACTAACTCTGCATACACAGGGTTTGTTCGTCGTTGACATTGACATACAGGTTTTGTGCCTGGTTCTAGATCAATAAAATGCTGACATAATTCAGCTTTGATACCCTTAAGGTCCTTATATGACCAAGCAAAAGCGTCAACATGCACTCGTAGGACTTCTTTGAATCTTTCACGATGTGGCGATTCCAATTGGTCTCCTAAATTTAAATATTTTCCTTCTGCCATTTTAAGCTTAACTACTTCAACTTCAGGCTCTTCAATAAATAGAGAGTCTATTCTTCGTGGCTTAATGGTGGGCACATCTTCGGATATCTGCATCAATACATTTTCAAGCAGGTTATTCTTAGTACTTGATTCCGGTGCTTCTTCTCCCACATTCACAGAATTTACTAAGGGTAAAACCCTATAAGGAATAATAGCTAGGTTATCTTGCATAGCACCATCAACTTCTACTCCATAGACATTTACTAACTCAGGAAAGGATTTTTCAGTATATCCCTTCCCATATTTATCTAAACAGCCATTATTGACATTTACATCTTTACGAGATTTCATGGTAAATGAGGTTCTTATAGAGTCAATTACGCTAGGTATCTGCTCTGAATTACATGGATATTGAGCATGTAACCTAGGGCGATATTGACGTAAAATTTCGTTATTCTTTTCTAGACATTCCTGATCATCTAAACTCCAAAACCATTGATTACCTTTAAGCTTGAGAATTAATGAATGTAGATTCTCATCCTCCTCGCCCTGAATTCGACAGCCCAAATAATGTATGACTTGTTTCAGTTCCACAAAATTCCTAGGTGCTGCAGGTTCAAACCATCTAAGTTGTGGCTCTTGCCCATCCCCATAAATAGTAAAATCCATTACTCTTTCTTTTGGATGAGGTAACACCACCACTTGCATATTGTGCAATTTAACCTTAGTAGGTTCAGATTGGACTCGTTGATAACCAATTATCGGTCCCCTAGAACAACGATAAATCTTCTGCGCAATTCCGCTGGAACGCTTAAAAGAATGACACAACCAGGGAACATTTGTAGGGTTTTTCTCTTGAGTCTCTGGCTCAAAAGTACTCTTAGATTTATTTTTTTCCAAAAACCTATTAGTTTTTTCATGTTTTTCCCAATAATTCGTATCCATAGATAACGCTTGTTCCATCTGTAACTCACCCCTACTGAATTTAGATTTCTCTTCTTCTAAATAAAATTCTAAAAGCGAGATTTCATCTAGATATCGCCTTTCTCTAAACTGAAACTCTGCCTTTTCCTTTTGCAACTCAGTAATCTTCTTCATTGCTTCATTTACAGCAGTCAATGCTACCTCACGCTCTACTTCCAATGCCTCGTTCAATTCTCTAATAATCCTAGCGTAATTACCATGATGTTCACGAGAAGTCTGTGAAAACCTATTAAAAGCCGAAGCTGAATCATCCTCATCCTCACGAGATAGTAGTCTTTGTAAGGGTTTGCACCCATGCCTACTTCTCCTTTCTCTTTCCTTCCTTTCTAGCTGGTAGTAATAAATCCTTTTAGCTCTATCTGGCAGTTGTCCAAATCCAAAGGGTAAAGCATTTTCCCCATAAGGAAGAGCTTCTAAGATCCTACTCTCAGGCATACTATTATTATTATCAGTAACATCATCTTCTCCCATACTTTCTGAAGAGGTTATTGAAATGTCAGCCACAGCAGATATCATTAGCTCAGGCATTTCTTTCTCCCCTAATTCATCCACAGAAACCGCTTCCGACCTGCTGTATGCAGAAAATACATCTTCTTGATTATTTCCTTCTTGATCCGTAGATAATTGAAAACATGTTTCAAGCGAATCATCAAGATATTCTGCTTCCTCTGCTAAAAGCATTAAGCAGTCTAGGGTTGTATCTTCGGATGTAGATAACCACTGAGTAATATCACTATCCGAATCATTGTCAGATGAAAACGCTACAGCATATTCACCAATACCCATCTGTTCTACCTTGTGAGGCTGATGTACTATATTGACCTCTACTTTTTCTGCTATTGCTGCGTGTGGTGTTTTAAATAACCAGGCATAAGGCCCTTCATGATCAGTCCTCTCCATATCCGAATCATAAAACTCACTGTTGGATTTCTCATCCATTTCACTAACTGCCTCATCTCCTGAATCTTTCAAAAATCCTTTTGAAATAACTTGTATTTTAACCCTATCATTTCGAGGACCAATCACAATTGAACCTTTATACCAATCTTGAATGCATCTTGCTTGGTATAACCAAGGTCTTCCCAGCAGCACAGAATATGATGAAATATTCGTTTGCGAACGAACGATCAAATAGTTCACATGAAATTCTAATCCAGCTACTACAGATTTCACATTTCGCAGTAACCCCAAAGGAGTTACTTTTCTTTGATCAGCCACCCGTAAAACAATATGAGTAGGTTCCAGATCCTTCAACCCTAATTCTTGCATTGCCTGTTCTGTCATCAAATTAACTGCTGAGCCACCATCTAACTGCACTTCATGTAGCAAGTGGCCATTAATAGTAGTATCGATAACTGGAGCTCCTGGGTCCACAAATAAATCTACTATTTTTACATCCTTAGTTGTTTTTCCTTTGGAAGAATTTTCACTGACTTTAGAAGCGTTTATCTCAATCTTCTTCCTTCGACGCCGAACTAATTTATGGTAAAGTTGTTTCCGACAAACAGGCGCTATTTCTAGCAATTGCCGAAGGTTAATAGTCAATGATATTTCTTCTAATGCAGCCCAAAGATCATAGGTCTTATTTACGGATTCTGCATAATCTTTACTCCCTTCCTTAGGAGGAACCAATCTTTCGGGAAAAGGAGCTACTCCCACTTGAATCTTAGGATTTGCTAAGGGCACAGGTAATAACGGATGGTCAGAGGAATGCGGCGGAGAATCCGATTCAGGTAGTTCTATATTAGGATCTATGTCCTTAGACTTATCCTTCACTGCTCCGTTTAATTGTGGACTCTCTTCCTCTAAATCTTGCTCCTTCTGTTGTTGCTTTTGTGCCCTCGTAATGACACCAATCATCGGGTCAGCTCTAAAAGTCACCTTGCGAGGTATAAATTTTGACTTGACTCCAGTATCTTTCCTTATTGTTTCTACTTCAACTAAATTTGCAGCAGACGTTGAAAGTTCGTTAGAGGTTTGTTTCCCTTTGTCAGAAATTTTATTATCCTCTCGCTTAGGGCAATTCTCTTCATAATGTCCTTCACCACTGCACCTCCTGCAAAGAGGAGTATAGTCTTGATTTTTACGCGCATTTGGACAATATGTGGCTATGTGACCTTCTTGTTGGCATCGATAACAAATTACTGGTCCCCTAGGTCTTTGTTGACCACCTTGTCCCATTGGATTACGAAAATTTCCATTATTTCTTCTAAAAGGAGAATTTCTCCCTCGATTGCCATCACTATTGTAATTGTTTCGAGGCACTGGGGGTCTACCCTGGGTGGGCAATCCTCGTGGCCTAAAAGGTTGATTGGGTGGTCCAATCTCATAAGTCGTATTATTACGATCCATGTAATTGTAAATCGTTTGCATTGAACGAGCTTGTTGTTGGTCTTGACCTAATTTATGCCAGCAATTTGTATCTAAATGACCGGTCTTGTGGCAGAAAATGCAAAATGGTGGATGATCAGGCATTAACCTTGAAGGCGTCGGACACTCTGTAGCCACATGGCCGTAACCATGACACTTACCACACCAGATATTAGATCGAGGTGGGTTTGAAGTCAAATTTCCCGACGATTGTTGTACACTAGATCCTTGTGTCGTTATCGAATAAATTTCCTTCAAAGGCGCTTGTACTACAGTCATAATTTCCTCCTTTAATTTTCCTAGAGATTTCGAAATAATATCTGCTACTTTTGCTTCATCCAGAGGAGATTGAGATTGCAGCATAGAAGGCATTCCTGTCTGCATCATATAGGCTAGAATTGAAGTGTACGGATTTAGAGGTACACTCGACATGTTTGAACTTGCGGTTACCGAGGGATTTAAAGGAACGGTCACATAAGACACGTTCTTAGGTACCCCGCCTGAAGTGCTTGGATATTCTGTCCGTGATTCTTTGAATAGATCTCTCCGTCGTTGTTGACTAAGCTGCACTTCTTCCCACCATCTAGCATGTGTTTTAGCATCTGCCAATGCAGCTGGTCGTTGTAAACTAACATGCTGATGAACTTCAGGATTAAGTCCATCAATAAACTTACGTTTTTGCGTGGGATCGTCAGGAGCAGGATTCATCTTACGAATGATTGTCTCCATGCACTCAATGTAATGTTCAACACTTTCAGTTGCTCCTTGGGACAAATAATCCAGTTGAAGAGCCAATCTATCTTGAAAACCTTGTCGTCTAAATTTTTCTAGAAAAGCTCTTGATAAGGCAGCATAGGTCCCTTTATGTTGAGCATCTAAATTCCCATACCATTTCGCTGCTTCATCTTTTAATGTTGCAGGGAAGATATGAAGCTTCTGGTCGTCATCTATTATCTCATTGGCGACGCAAGTCACCTCAAATCTTTGCGAATGGGCATCGGGATCTTCGTCCCATAGTCCCCCGAATTGGGTGAAATCAGCTAATCTGACTGGGTTGTGAGCCATTGTTTCTCTAAATAATAGCCCTAACCCTAAATCGTTGATAATATCAAACCACGTAGGCTCCTGAGGCTTCTTAAATAATTGATGCAATCCGAAATTTGACTCTAAATCCTAGTCAAAGAGCAGTTCAATACTCCCGACCGTAGCATTAGCTTCACTCTCCCTATTTTCACTATTTTGCCTACCTCTTTCCCTAGTGACACTGCTAGTACTGGAGACAACTTGATCCCATTGATATGAAGCTGCTTCACTTTCCTTTGATGGTGTTCTATCAGTTGATAAGCTAGGTTGAAGAGGTTCTACCGTTGAGTTAGACACAGCGTCTACTCCCAAGTTCAGCAATGCGTTGACCCTCTCTAGCCTTTCTAATAACCAAGCCTCTTGTCTCACTGCTCGTTCTCTAACTCGCTGATCCCTAGCTTCGTTTTGCTGCTTCCGTCTCTCTTCGGAATTCATCCACAAGTACTAAACTAGCTCTTACTGTCATACTCCAAAATTACGCTCGTTTTATTTGAAGCTACAAAATTAGGTTGTCGCGTGTATGCGCGCTTAGAAGGTTCAAAATAGTCGGCAACTCTGGGTCTATTTCCCCAAAAGGCAACTTTTCTTCTTGCTCGGGGATTAAGCCTAGAATTTCAGCAACCTCTCTAACGTCTTTCGTGTCGAAAGCAACTTTTAAACCTCTGGATACACGTATCCAAGGCAACACATCATCCCACACTACTCTTCTAAACGTCCGATAAGCTGTGCGGTGATACCAATCAAAGTGGTACGATACACTGATTGTATTTATCTCTATCGCATCTATTAACCCAAAGTGTGTCGCTAGTAGAACTATGGTTTGCGCACAGTCGTTATAACCCCAGCTCCAAGAGGATAATTGTTCAACGTCCACAGTTAATTGTGGCCCAAAATATGTGCCCCCCTCTACTAACTCTGTATCCCTCGCCCAATCTAGCACTTTTCTTTGGCACTCTTGGGGCAAATTAGGAAAATAGTCCCTTAGAAAAGAGACTGCGTATTCACTCATAAATAACACGATTTGAATACCCTAGGAAAATTGATCACCCGCTAGAGTGCACTTGGCTCCCGGCAGACGCACCAAAAAATGACTGGCCAAAGACCAAGCCACTTTTACCCAAGTTAACAAGCCAACTCCTAAGAGTTGTTGCACTAAACAGGTGATTATTGCTACTAACAATGCTAATTTGGTTTAGTCTTCCATTAATTGTATGGCATTTTGTTTGTAGTAGTCCAACTACAAATATTCTACACTTCAGTAAATTGTATTAGGCACTAGATTGCTAAACCTAAAATAACTACGGTTTCCCTCCATCTTTCAGGAGCGGCTTCTCATAAATTTCTCCTGCCAACTAGTGGCGGTTTATCCAGGAAGTTTTGATGTTTTACTTTAAGAAGTTTGTTTCATGTAACAGATCCCTTGGATCTATTTAAATATCTCCATTTAAGTTCCTTTGTATATTTATCTTCTTCAACTGATTAAAATTATTTCATTTTATTTATTTAATTAACAACAAACATTCAAATCAAAACAATCCAACGTTCTAAAAACCCATAACTTTTATCCCTTGATAAACGTCTCCCCACTTCGTACCGCAATCTCGTCGTTGCTTATTAGTATTTAAATACTTAATTTATTTTGCGAATATAACGTCCTTTTCTTCTTTTTCTTCACTAAATACAAATCAGGACTAAACCAGGTACTTTCCACACTCTAACGAAATCACATACATAGTTTATTTTACATTCCCATATTCCCTGTTAATTTATAAATGAGTCTTAGTGGCCCTTCACTCTTCCTTGCAATCATCAAATGATTTTTTTTTAATATGAAGAAAATATAAATCTTAAATTTGGATGCTGAGGCTTTCCCTCATGCCATCAAATAATTATTTTATTACGTTTCCGATATTTGTAATCTAAATTTAAAGTTATAATTTTCTTATCATCAACAAACATCATAAAATACTATTACAGCTCTCAATTTTTTTACCCATCCCCATGTTATTGAATAGTACATCACGTATCGTTTTACTTAAAATAAAAACACCATGTTTATGAAAAAATGTTTTTTTTCGATAGAATATAATTAAACTGATGTTTCTTTTCATCTTAAAGCTTACAAAAATTCATCAGCAATCAGGAATTGTCTTTTCAGCTTTTCATGAAAAGATCCATATTTTTATTGATAGAGAATATTTTTTTATTTAAATGAAAATTGCTATTTTGCTTTGAACATAACTAGTTTTGAATTTTTAAATATGTTAAACCATCTCTAAAAATTCTGATAAAAATTCAGTAAATTTTCTGAGTCATAACCTTTATAGAAAAAAATGTCACAACTTATAAATTTTCAATCAGCCATTTTATAAAAATTTATTTGAGTCATTTTTAAGTCATTTTAAGCATTTTCGACTATTTTCTATTTTCAATAAATAGAAACAAGTTCACATAAATGCAAACAACCATTCAACATAGAAAAACAAGTTTCAAAGCATTTTCTAAAAAAATATTAACTAAACATTTACTTATAATATATCATTCATTTTAGATAAGCAGTTAGGGCACGTACTTGTAGATCCCACGGGTCGTTGTCACGTCCTTGAAGACCGTGTCCTCTTGCAGTCCAGCCAAGGAATGTTGGTCAACTAATGCTCCTCAATGCCAATCACTCACTGTTAATGGTCCTCCACACTCTCGGAACCCAAGATTTAAAGCATTTTTGCTTATTACATGAGAATAGGCCTTAGTTAATCTTGTAAGCCTTAGAGATCTAAGAGAAGGCTTTTAATTGAAATTTTTATGTCGTCTCATCGTGAACATGGCCACCATGTATCATTATAAGTCACCATTGTTGACGCCTTGATCGACAGAGAGAAGGATGGAATCTCACAAAGAAAAAAAATGAACACTAGAGATCAATTTCAGAACTTGGGGTGCTTAAGGAGAGAATAATGGGTATGGAAATGATTAAGATGATCTTGTGGTAGCAAACAATGATCATTCGTTGGCCAACATTCTCTCTTTCCATCCCATGATGGCGCCTTCTCATTAGGCAATGCCCATGCCTTAAGGGAAGAATAAAGGGAACAGTGATTATGGAAGAACAAGATTATGATCAGGAAGGAGAAGCTGCCGATTCTGACCTCATTAGGCAATGGACATGATTGAGAGATGATGGCGCTTTCCAAGACGGTGGCGTTGATCAAGAACATGGGCCGCCTTCACTTTATGGCGTTAATCATATCATTGTCCTCACTCTCCTTCGTCCAGGGCTGATCCATCTCCTCTCCACACGATTAGCCTTAACTTTGTCCATCAGTTCGCCTACGCCTGCATCGACATACCCCACCGACTTCTCAACGTCTGTGTAAGTGTCCTGCAACACTTCCTTCATCACCGACATGCTCTCTCTCTCTCTCTCTCTCTCTATCGGCCGGCCATCAATAGATGCAATTCGACATCACAGCACCTGACCGCCAGACCGAACCTCGAGAGGCGCCAAGCTGGAAAGCTTCATGGGCATCTTCAGGAAGAAGAGGCTGCTTAGGTCAGAGCAGGCCGTGGTCGAAGCCGTGGAGTTGGGGCCCGTGGACTTGAACTTGGATAACAATCGCCTCACCTACGAGCGCGGTCAATGGACAGCAAATTATGCTGAAGGACCAATTTATGCTCCAAATGGATCTGATTTTGAGAAACACAATAGATGGCAATCCTTCTCTCTCTCGCTCGTTTCCTGCAATTTTCACCCTCTCTTCTTCTTCTCTTCTTGGCGTCCTCTCCCTTCTCCACGACACGATTTGCAACCGCTTCCCTCTCCCATGACATTCATTTTTCTTCTTTCTCTTTTTCGTTAAAGTTCCTTCTATTAAGGTTTCTTCCTATTAAGGTAGATATTGCACTTGACCCTTATGCACTCGCTTCTTCTTAATGCATTCCACTATGTAAAATACTTCTGAAAGCGTCTCACCATCTCCATCTTCCCTTCCTTCCTTCAACACACACCACCCCTAAGGCAAAGTCAAGACCCCATCCATCTTCTTTTGCAAATAAACGACTCCTCCCAGTTGTGGCTTGGAGTAGGAGTTTTTGAGAATCTCCTCGAGCACACTCACATTTACGATAAGACCAACATTGAAATGTTTTCAATTCAGGTCGATTGCAAAGCCGAGGGAGAGTGCACACATTATTAAGTTTGTAATGATTTCATGTTGGCATTGGATTCATTATAGCTGATTAGAACTTTCAGCTCTCTATTGCATTTTCTTATGCACTACTCCTTAATTGCATTGATGCAGTGGCACTCATCTTCAGTTGAAATAAACTGTGCCCTCCATGACCTGAACCATAACCTAAGACTACACAATCTGCCATGAATAACATGATTTCTAGTGGCTCTAAGAATATGGATTGCATAAGCTCAAAGGACTTCATTTTTGCAAAGTCCTACAGTCTCTAAGTCTTGGTCTCAATACCCTATGCCTTGCAAATGAGATATAAGAGTTTCTTATGGTTGTAGACAGGCCAAAAGATTAAATTTTGTACTGACATTCCCTGGCCAGACTACAAGGACACGGCCTCCAAAGACAGCAACAACGAACACCACATCTGCATTGATTTAATGTAAAAAGTTGGTAAGAAGGTGTCACTTGTATACAATTTGGCTAAAAATTTGTGCAATGTAGGCATTGGTTTCGAGGTGTTGTCATTGTGGCCCGGGATAAGGTCGCACAGCCCTTACTGAAAGCTGTAACAATGTGAACGTTGCCTATTGCGAGGTGGATGCGCTGCGACGCGTAATCAACATTGCAGTGAGCCTGCTTTTTGAAAGTTCGCCCCAGCAACGACTCTGTGCACACGTCTTTAGTGTCTGGCAACACGTAAAAAATCAATGGTACAGTCGCAGACTCGATAGAGACAGCGGCTTTGCATTTAGACAGAAGTGCGTATGAGTGGGCCCCATATGGGCTTAGTTTGGCAGTGGTGGATTGAAGTCGTGGTTTGCCAAGTTGGGTCCAATGATCGTGAGTTAAGACATTGCAGTCTGCTCCCTCGTCGATCAGGGCATTAAAAGCGCATGTTTGGTTGGCAGTGACCGTGATATGGAGGTATGCGGGCTCTACGGCTTCCTCATCCTCATCGTCAATTTCAGTGATCGTGGCTACTCATACTTTGACAGGCAGTTCTAACATCGGTGGCTCATGCAAAGGATGCGTAGGAGGGTAGTACTTCTTGACACAACTACCATTGAAGAAGCCTATTCCTTCACCATCTAGGGTCTCAAGTTCGACATTTCCTGTTCGGCTGATCGCACGAACTTTGAAGGGTCCAAGACCTCTAAATTCCATTTTTTGCTTATGCCCCTTGACTGAGTAGAGGAGCACTAAGTCACCCTGTTCGAACTCGCACTGCTTGATGTGTTGGTGAAACCAGCTCTTGCGACGGGCTTTCTCACAGATCAGCGCATGAGTGGCTAGAAGACGAGTCTCCAAGAGGCGTTCGAGTTCAACCAGGCATTGTGTCCATGCCTCCTTCCCTTCCCACCGTTCTTGAAGCGCTATTCTCAGGCTAGGAACGAAGAATTCTAATGGCAGAATCACTTCTGTTCCATATGTCAGCCTAAAGGGGGTTTGACCCGATAGTCGTTTTATAAGCTGTTTGATAAGCCCACAGAGCTGCCATCAACTTGTTGTCCCAGTCACTGCGTGAAGCAGAGACAACCTTGGTTAGGACATTGAAAATAATCTTATTCGTTGATTTGGCCTGGTTGTTTGCCTAAGGGTAGCATGGCGAGGATTTGCGATGGATGATGAGGAAGGTGGATAGGATATGCGCGATCACTTCATTGATGAAGTGCATGCCTTGGTCACTGACTAGTTCGATGGGGCAGCCGAATCGTGAAATCACCTGCTCCCATAAGAACTTAGCCATCGTTCTAGCGTCATTTTTTCGTGTTGCTCGCGCTTCCGCCCATTTAATGAGGTAATCCGTGGCCACAATGATGTACTTGGCCTGCGAATACTATATCGCAGGACTGATGGGTCCAATGAAATCAATTCGCCATTTTTTGAAGGGTTGTCGAGCAATAATTGGGGTTAATTCCATTTGATCCTTGCGAATTGGGACCTTTGTCCGCTGGCACTCGTCACAGTGCTTGACAAATCGTGCTGCGTCACGAAAAAGAGTGGGCCACCACAGTTGAGACTGCAACACTTTTCGTGCTATCGTGTCTCCACTGAAGTGCCCTCCAGCGATACCGCCATGTGCTTCTGAGAGCACATCGTGCATCTCATATTCGCACATGCATCTGTGCAACAATCCGTCTTGCCCCAACCTATAGAGTTGGCCTGCAATCAGCTAATAGGGCTGGATCTTAAGGATTAATCGCCTAAGTTGAGCTTTTTCTATCGGTCGGTCAGACAGTCCGTGCTCAAGCACTTGGACTATGTCATCTGCCCAATACGACATTAGATCAGCCTGAAATAGATCTTTCTCGCTCGAAAGGTTAAACAGATGGGCGTCGGACAGTTCATCAACAACACCTTGTCCAGCGGCTTCTTCGGTGGGAATGCGGACATGTGATCAGCCATGTAATGCTGTTTTCCCTTCCATACCACCACGGAGAATTGAAACTCTAAAAGTGGAATGAGCCATCGAGCTATGCATCCTGTAGCGCAAGGTTTGTTTACTAGATAGAGTAAGGCTTGATGGTCCACAAAGAAGGTAAAGGGCATGGCCGAAAGATAATGCCTAAATTTCTTCATTGCAAATACCATGGCTAATCCCTCTCTTTCCGTCATCAAGTAATTCATTTCCGTCTCAGTGAGTTGCCTGCTAGCAAAGCTCACTGGATAGTCTAAATTGTGTTCGCTAGGTTGGCACAACACTGCCCCCACGGTAAACTTAGAAGCATCGATATGCACGTGGAAGGTAATGGTCCAGTCTGGGGCTCGTAGGATTGGTGTTGTGGTTAGAGCCTTCTTCAATTCTTCGTATGCCCCTTGGCCTGCTTCAGTCCATTCGAAGACAATAAGTAGCTTGTACAAGGGTCTGGCGATCAACGCATAATTCAGTACAAACCGCCGATAGTATCCCGTATGGCCTAGGAAGCATTGAACTCCCTTGTAGTTGTTTGGGGGTGGAAGGTCAACAATGACCCTGACCTTCGAGAAGTCAGTGGCAATGCCGTTCTTCGACACCACATGCCCTAGGATGCATCCATGCTTCACCCAAAACTGGCACTTTAAGGGGTTCAAGGAGAGACGATATAAGCGACACCGCTCGAAGACTGCTCGGAGTTTGTCTAAGTGTTCGATCCAGGTCGAGTGGACATAGAGGTCGTCGACAAAGACTTCTAACTCCTTGCGAAGCATGTCCTTAAAGATGGTGCACATGAGGCGTTGGAAAGTGTCGGGGGCATTAGTCAACCCAAAGGGCATGACTATGTAAGCAAAGACACCCCACTCGTCGGTGGCGAAGGCAGTCTTATGCCTGTCCGCAAGATGCACTTGCACCTGGTTGTACCCTGAGAAGCCGTCCAGAAAACTGTAGGCTTCCTTACCTGCCACTCTTTCAAGCATGTGCTCGGTGTATGGAAATGGATAGTTGTCCCTCTTGGTAGCAACGTTTACCTTCTTGTAATTGATACACACTCAGATTTTTTCATTCTTCTTCATCACGATGACTATGGGCGATACCCAGTCTGTGTGCTCAATTTCGTAAATGAATCCTGCTCTCATCAGCTTATCAATCTCTTCCTTGACAGCATGAGCATGTTTTGGATTCATAGGGTACGGTCGCTGCTTGACCAGTGTTGCGTCTGGCGTCATAGGTATGTTGTGAATCACGACACTCGAATCTACCCCCTTAAGCTCTTCTAAGGACCAGGCGAACACGTCTATGTATTCTTGCAAGAGAGTGACAAGACTCATTTCTTCTTTATTAGTCAAGTCATTGGCAATGAAGATTGGTCGGGGTGTTTCCCCTTCCTGGGCTAGGTCCACCTCCTTGACCTTGGTTGGTCCCTCGATTGGTTCTCTCGTCTGTGCTTGACGTTTGGCACCTAACAAAACTACCACCCTATCCCCTTTTTTGAATTTCATAAATCGTTTAGGGAGGTCCTGCGGTTTTTGTTGTTCTTATGTTCGAGTATCCATGGGTTGTTTTGCCTTTTCATGCCTTAATCGTCTGCACCTCAGGTGGACAGGTAGGTCCCCCTTGGTGCGTCTGGTTGTGGGTGGCCTAGGGATTTCTGGATGACTATCCGAACTAACCTCCGATTCAGAGTCGAACCCTTCGTCTTTGCTAGAAGAGGCGGTCTCCCCTGGTGGGCACAGTTCAGATGGTGATTCAGTCCTAAACACTGGTGTCATTCCTGGTTGGGCGAGTCCTACTTGCTCAGGGTCTATGGCTCCTACGTGTTCCAACCAGGCGCGATCACATTCCACGTGCATGACTCCTCGCTCCATCCTGAAGATACTCTTTTTCTGCGGCTTGGAGTCTGCTCGTATTTGCTCTATTTCTTGTCCTTCAGTGTCGTATTCCATAGTATCTACCTCACCCTCACTTTCATCACTGAAGGATTGGCAATCTTCATATTCGTCACTAGAATTCTCTTCATCAGACTGCTCCTCGTCTCCTAGGGCTTGGTATATCTCTAGTCGTTGGTTAGGAACCAGGGTCCAGTTATACATGATATTTAAGTCATGCACTCTGGTCCATTGCCACTTGGATTCATCTAAGAGATCCTGGAGTGGTTTGAAATTTGCAGCTGGATTGCCAGCTAGCTTTTCCGTTAGGTATTCCAGTATCTCCTAGACTTCCCTTTTGTAGGTTGGGACTTGAGAGTTGGCGGGCTTCGGTTTCCCACGAAGGCTTCCTGTCATCATGCAGACCGACACGGAGGGTGTGTCGTTAGTCTTGCCGATTGTTTTGATGGCTTGCTCATACGCCTCGTGATCAGAGAACGGCAGGTCGATTGTAGCAAGGACATGCATCCAATCCCGCTCGTCCTCTGAGCATGGGATATACTTGGTCAAGGGCCCATAGGATTTCGCAACCTGAGCATTATCCTTGAGCATAGCAGAGATGGTATCTAAGTCGACTGGTGAGGTCTTCCAGGTGTCCATCTCTACCCTCACGGCGTCCATCCTATTGCCAAGAAAGATCAAGCCGTTACCCCAATCTTCGATGACTCTAGCATTGCGCATCTAGGGTGGGCCCAATAAGATATCGTAGTCCACTCCCTTCATGAATATAAAGTCAACAGAGAACTGGAAACCTGTAATCTTCACTGGCCAATTCTTAAGCACCCCGAATGGCTTGACTCTCATACCGTTTGCTAGTATGACATTAAACCTAGTAGTCTCAACGGGTGGGTTTTCCCAAGTCTGAAGCACTGCGTGGCTAAGCACACTAACCCCATCCCCCATGTCCACGATTTCCTTCCTCACTGTATCACCTAGGGCTACAACCGGTAAGACTGCATGCATCTTGGAACCTTCCCAGAAGGCATTGAGGTGCAAGGACTTAGGCATAGAGTGCAGCGTCAAACTCGGTATTTGCGTCTCTGCATCATGGTCATGAGGGTCTGTCGCGACCTGCTCTTGTGACCCTTCAACCCACTGCTTAAGATCTTGCTATAGGTTGGGGAGCTGCCTAAGCAGATCCCCCAGGCTAAGTGTTACAAGGGTAGTCACCAACGTGGTCAGGAGATCGTTGGGTGTTCATCTCTCCCCTAACCTGGATCGTCCTGACTAGTGGCCATGGTTGAACCGCGGCCCTGTAGCAGCGCCAAGGCTTGGCCTTAGCGGCACCATTTGAGGTGCAGTTGCTTCTCTTGACTTTGGTTGTGGAGGCGAGGTTGGCGTACTTATGCTGGAGAGATCATCGATCCCGTCCTCTATGATGGGCTCAGCGTCTGTCTTTTAGATGTTCTTGGGCTTCCTTCACCCATTCCTTCACCTTTTCTATGGCCTCTAATTGTCGCTTCGGATGCGGATATTCCCCTACCTTAGCGCTTCCCTTTTCGGTCGTCTTAGGGGCTAAAGTTTTTGCCTCTGTGTTAAAAACCTTCTTTCTAGCAGGCAGAGTTGTAGCACTCTCCATTTTAAGTGCGATTTTAGCTTTCGACCTCTTCTCCTCCGTCTACGGCTCTTCTTCCCTATTGAGACTGCATCGAGATTGCTAGGTCCTGGCAGAGAGATGCAGGCCTGCTTCGTTTGGGCACGGGTCATGACCCGCAATGGGATAGGCGTGGCCTCCCCATCGTGGTTCTCGACACCAAACAACCCCAATGGGACAGATGGCTCATTGGCTGAGCTAGACAACGACTTTTGCCTTGGGCAATCGACGAAGAGATTGGAGATTCCGCACTCAACACACCTTTGGTCAGTCTTGTCCCTGTTTTCCTGCTCCCTTTCAGGGCAACGTGATGAGACATGACCTGGGCCAACAGGTGATTGGATCCTGTGTCTGCCCTCCTAGGCCTTTACCTCGTCCTCTTCCTAACGCCATCACCGATATGAGACCATAATCCATGAGGACAGCGTTGCCCTCATTGTCATGCGAGACGTAAGGGCATATGTAAGCTTCTTCCTTGTTTGGTTCTTCCACAAAGTGGACCGGAGCATCGCTCGCTGGATGGGTTATGTAAGGAGCAGGCGGTCTAGGAATGCCTGTAGGATTTATTTCCATCCTAGGAATAGCCGGCTTAATATCGTCAGGCGCAGGGAGGGCCAATGGGGCTCCCCTTCCGAAAAATGGCTGCAGCCTGTTCGCTAGGTAAGGCTGGCTGTATGGTTGTGAGTATGGAAGTCTCCTTGGCAATCTACAATGTGCGACGTCATGCCCGAACCTACCACAGTTAGCACAAGGTCTTAACACTCGGCTGGCAAGTGGTTTCCGCCACAGTATACGCATTGGACGTGTGGGCGCGTTGGTTGTCTCAACATGTCTTGCAACCTGGCTAGTTCCATCTTAACTTCAGCCAAGTCGTGGTTCGTTTCGGTGATTTTCCCTTTATCCTGGGATGATGGGGCTGATCGCTCACTCGAGGTTGATGCTCTCTCTAAGCTTCGTGAGTTGGTCTCTTCTAGGTTCGCGCTTCTAGAGCTCCACTCCTTCGGAGCTGATCGTCAACTCAAATGGCTTCCTCAAAGATCATGGCTAGCGCGTCTCGCTGCAAGCTCGAGTTGCCTGCCAAAGCCTTGTATAGTTTCTCGTTTTGAATCCCGTTGATGAATACAATTGATACTGCTCTTTCAGTCGGTCGCTCTCCAGTAGGGATTCTCTTAAAGAGACTCCGCACATGGGTCACATAATCGCGAATGTCCTCCTTCTCTTTTACTTGACGTTAATCAAGCATACTAGTAGATTATCGGAGTATCCAGGATCGGCAAATCTCTTAATGAAGAGATCCTTGAGGCCATCGAAGTTGGCTCTCTCTGCATTATCTAAGCTCGTATACCATGTCCTACCCTTGTCGCCCAAGCAAAGCCTGAACGCTTGAGAGCGTTGAGTCAAGTCATTGAGGCCGTTGGCTTCGTAGACTTGCTCGAACTGCTCAACAAAGTTGTATGGATCATCATGGGGTTGGTACTTATCGAGTTGGTTGGCAACAATAGGGATTTTAGACTGGCTCTTTGAGCCTTGGTTTGCTCCTAGTCCTGCGAGCAATGATGTCGCTAGAGCCGTGGCACTTTGCTCTGCAGCCGTGTTGTCGAGCAGCCGCTTCATGAGAAGCTCACTCAGTGTTAAGTCTCCTTCTAGTGCTCTTTCATGGTCCATTCGATTTCTACCAGTCAAGTTCAGCACCCGCTGCACCTCTCGCAACTCCATGCTTTACCTTTGGCTCCTAGCCTGCTGATCCCTATTGTATTCAGCCATGCTTTGCAATGCTTTACGGGCCAGCTTTCTCTCCTCTTCTAGATCTGCGATGATAGCGTCTACTGTCCTACCGCGGTGCTCATACCGAGCATGAGCGTCGTAACTGCTAACCAATAATAGCATCTAGAAAGGCTTTTAAGCCAAATTCCTCGTTAGATCTGTGGTCTGAACTTTCTTCTGCCATTGTCGAGTTGTCGTGCTCCACCAAGCTATCAATAGGGTTCTATAGACTTGGCAAATCCACTTCGTCGGCGTCCCTCGCTTGGTCCTACTTTTGCGCATTGATGGTTTGTCTATGTATTGGGTTCTCTCCTACCGGTGGGTTCCTTGAGTGGTTTATCTGGGTGAGTTCCTTCAGTTATTTAATACAGTCCTCAATTTATGGCCACTCAATGTGTCTTTCCCTGTGCATTTGTGCTCAATCAGGCTTTCAATTTCCTTAAGTGCACTTCAAGTGCGGAAATTCAGGGTGAGTGCAGCAACCAATTTCTAGACGTCTTACGCACTCTCGCGTTGTTTTGGGCCGAATAGGCTTGCTGGTCAATTTTCTAGCCGTCTTGCAGCATTTAGGGCTTCTCTAATATGTTGCCTCGTTCGTTTTTGGTTCAATCAGGCTTTACAACTCAGCGGTTTGCGTCTAAGCCTCCGGGTCTTGCAGCTGCCCACTTCTAGCTACTAAGTGGCGGTGCCCTATGATTTTGCCTATTCCGTGTGCCAGAATCGAGTTCTGAGCGTCCTAAGGACTTTCGATAGTTTGCGCTGCTGAGTTCTAGCCGAGTCAGGTCAAATTTCTGAAACTTTGGTAAAAATCCACACTCGGCCCAAGTGGTCCAAATTGCAAGGTCCGAGGGGGTTACTCGGACGGGCCTCGGTGAATGGACCGAGGGCTAAATTTGGAACTTGGACAGGGTGGACTCGGACAGGCCGAGGACGAAGTCGCTCGGACGGGCCAAGGCAACTGCACCGAGGCAAGTGGGCCGAGGGTCGAGTTTGACACGTGGCAATAGGCCGAATTTGTCCACGGTCCGAATGGTAGACTCGGATGGGCCAAGTAGGTTTGGGCCGAGTGGGTCGATTAGGGTTTTGGTCGGATGGGCCGAATGGTAAGGGGCCGAGAGCCGATTCTAGGACTCGGCCCCGAAATGACCGTTCGGACGGCGGGCCAAGCGCGACGCACGTAAATAGTGCAAGTTTGATTTCGATCGTTTCTTGTTATTCACTCAATCGTACCAAGCACAAACCTCCAGATCCTACCTAAGGGGGTAAGAGAAGGGATTCATATACATGGATAGAGTGGTGGGCTCGTCGTTGGTGTGATCGAATCGAATCGGGCGCTCTCTCTCTCTCTCTCTCTCTCTCTCTCTCTTTCACACTGAAATGGTTGCAAATGAGTCCTCCCTTGGCCTCTTGGCTCTTACACCCCTTCTCGAGTATGGTATTGATGCCCCCAATCACTCACTTGCCGATCTTAGGCATCACAAGCGAGCTTTTTGCCATTTTTGCACGATCTTTTACCCTATTTTGCAATAGTAAACCCTACCCTTCTCCGATGCGATTTCCTAATCCTATCCTACTCTAAATGCAACAAGAATCGAAGGCAAAACACTGAAATGATTTCTCCATGTTTCCTAATCATCAAACAAACAAAATAACCCAAAATACTTACTTGTTTTGAAGATCAAAAACACCCAAACTTCCTACCTATCTCAAGCTCTATTTCGGGGATGAATCCCTTACTTCGATGCTCGATATGAGGCGCGCAAGTGCTCAAGCTTGAATTCGTTGGTCCCAGCAACGGAACGAAAATGTGGTGGGAGCTTTCGCTCAACTGCCAAGACCCATGGACTGCTTATTGTTTCAAGCGTTCCAAGTGGGCTCTAATGGCTATCTCTCACCTAGCTGATGCGCCGTCGATCCTACGAGTGTAGTAAGCTTACCTTAGTGCCAATATGAGTTGCCTCCTCTCTCACCCACGCCGGTAGCTCCACGGTCCTAGATGCTAGCTCAAGCATCCTCAAGCCTCCTCCACCTCCAAGCTCCATCCTCCATAGTCGTGCGTGCAAGAAGAGAGAAGAGAAGAGAAGAAGAGAAGAGAAGAAGAGAAGAGGAGAGGAGATGGTGAAGAGCTTCACCCTCTTGATCCCTCACTCTCACACACTCACTCCCTCACACTCTCACACTCCCTCTCTCAAGAGCACACACAAGCAAGAAGATGAGAAGGAGAGAAGAAGAAGAAGACTCTTGTTGCCACACACCAAAGAATGATCTGTTATTCACTTTTTGAACTTTATATATACAAACCCTAAAATCCCATGGGCACCCATCCCTTTTTTACATGACCGACCATTGTGCCAAGGTCCTTTTTCCATTTCCCTCTTCTAGTTCTGTGCCTCTGGCCTACACCCATCTAATATTTTACAATTGGCACAGGAGGGAGCCTGGCACTCTTTTACAAGAGTTTTTTGAGTTTTTTGAGGTGCCTTTTCATTTAAGTTTGCGCTTTTTGCCCCGATTCATCTTTAGAGGCCGCCTGCGTGTCTTTGCTCTTTTTCCATCTTCCTTTTGCTTTTTCTTCCATTTTTCCGCCATCTCGACTTGGGTTTAACAGGCATGTAGATAGGATCATTCCTTTCTTCCAATAGCGTATTGTAGAAGGCCATCCATGCATCAAAATTGATGTCCCAAATCCTCCTCTGCCACTTTGACTGTGCCTCATAATCTTGGACGGTTTTGGAAACCTGATAGACCTTATCCTGCCAGTAGTCTGCGGGTTCTTGCTTCCATTGTGTGATTACGATGCTCCACTCCTCAACCCATTGGTTTGCTAAAGTATTGCTGAAACAAATGATCCTTTCCACTACCTCCAAGGGTAAGACTCGGTCCAAGGCTCATGGGTAGAGGAAGGAGAACTCGAAGGGTCGGGATAGGAGCTCCTACTATTGCCAAATAGTCAGCTTCTGTGGCCAATTGATGGGACGGTGATCTTTGCATAGTGGCATGGGCTCGTCAGGAAGCTACCGTGGCCATGCTTGCACTCTTTGCTAAGCTTGCTCCATGAGTTCCCGTCTTATTCTTCTTGCTGCAATAATGCATTCGGGAATATAGGCACCCTCTTGCTCTTCTAGGGGTAGATCAAGCAAGGGCAGACTGGGCTCTCTAATTTATGATTCTTCTTTGAATTCCTACTCAAAGTCTCGCCCTTCCTCGGTGTCTTGTTCCATTGTGGGTTGGACTAGGGATGGATGGGGCTACTCTTGTTCCTCGAATCCAAGTTCCCTGAGCTCATCGGTGGAGACATCGGCTTGTCACAAGTAACTATGTTACTGCTCCTTGGTTATGCCTATGTCAGTTGGGAGTGTGCACTCTTATAGGCCATACCTCAAGGCTTTGGTGGTCAACTCTAGCTTCCTTTGCATTCTCTCCACAGAATCCTCACCTTCAACTTGTGTGACATGAAGCAATGTGCTAAAAAAGGCTTGCCTCTACATATCGAAGCACACTTCAGTGGCCTGAGCCCTGGATTCTACGAGCATCCTCTCACACTCTGCCAGGCGCTCTATCAATCCTCGCACTCTTTCAAAATTGCACCTTTCCCACTATTGTGCTTTCTCTTTTAGATATTCCTTACCCCTTTCCATCTCCTGAGACAGTATCATTACCACCTGCTGTTATTCATTCCACACTTCCAGCATTTGGGTATTCTCTTTATCCCGGTAGATCAACTGCTCTTCGACTACTCTTCTACCTTGATTACCCACTGAGAACTACTAGTGGGCTTCTATGAGCCTTTCTGATAGATTTTCAATGACTTGCTCTTCGCTTTGCAATTTTGCTTAGTGCAACCTTCTTTTGGTCATGGCCATGGCCATTAGTCCCTCCACTTCATGTTGGGCATTTCGCAAATTGTCCTACAAGCTCTTTGTGGCTTCTTCTATGGCCTCTTCCTTCTCCTTTGACATGACTTCTATCTCTCTCTCTAGCCTTCCTTGCTCATCCATTGCTAACCACAGCCTGAATACTAGGGCATCCTCCTGTTCTTGGTGTTGTTCTTCTAATGCCTAGTCCACTTCCTGCTGGCTCTCCCGTAGTTTTGCATTCATCCCTTCCACTCGTGCCATTCATTGCTGGAGCTTAGCATATTGTTCGATGAGCAAGTTGTGGCCCTGTTGTTCCGCCACTAGGTCTTGGGCTTCATCATCTAGCCTTTGCCTTAGGAAATCTTCATTCTCTTGTGCCTCCTTTTCTTTGGCACTGAGCTGTTCTTTCAGGTTTCAAATTTCTTTATGATGTTCCACGTCTTGCCGTGTTATCTCTAGCCTTAGCGCCACTGAAACTTCTCTTTCAGCCTCTAGTTCTATAGCAGCGGCCTTCTTCTCTTCCTTAGCCTTCTCTAGCTTGGGCTAGGAGTTCAATTACATAGGCATCATAGCCTACGGTTGTGGGCATTGTTGGCGGTGTTGTGGTGGTGGATGCTTCCAACCTTTGCCACTTTGGATCTTGCCTTGACTCGTGGAGCTGATCTTTTGGCGTCTACCCCTGGCACTGTCTCTTGTACTTTTGTGACTAGGAATTGGATCATGGACATGAGTTGAGTGGTGTCCATGGTAGGCCTTGGCTCCTGTGTTGTAGAGGTGGTGGTGGCGGTCTAAGGTGTGAGAGTCAAAGAGAGGGGGTGCAACAGGGCTTTGCCCTTTCCTGCAACAACTGGGGCTACTTTAGCACTATTGCTTGATTTACCTTCGTGCCATGGGCTCAAGGTGGCCATTTCTTCGGCAACGTGAGTCTCCTCTACAGACATGTGCATGGCCTCTGCCATGTTTTCATCCTCCTTTCTCCTTAGCGTCTCAGCCTCTTCTTCTACTCTCCTTCTCTCCTCCTCGGCTCTCTGTGATTCTTCTCTCACTTTCTTCATTTCTTCCTCCTCTTTTCTCCTTCATTCTTCTTCCGCCCTTTTGGATTCTTTTTGGGCTCTTTTCAGCTCTACCTATTCTTCCTTTATCATCTCCTCCCTCCTCTCTTGCTAGGGTTTTCTAGCCTTCTTCTTCTCTTGTGCTCTAGCCTCCTTCTCGTCTATACCTCCTACTCTCCCTGGTCACTAATAGTTTGCTTGCTTGACTGCTCTACATCAGGGCAAGGTGGCTGATGGGGTGTCTCTCCCACTTCTTCCTCAACTCCTTCTACCTCCCTCACTGCTTCTTAAATGATTGCTGTCAAAACCCCACCAAATCTGATTATGGAGGCCTTGGAGGCAGGCTTCTTGTGTGCTGACCTAGCCATTGAGGTTGGGGACTCCCCTCCTCTACTGGTGCTATTCTTGTGGCTAGGACGCTTGTCAAGATTGTGGGAGAGAAGGAAGGAGTCTCACTTGTAGCTTTCTCACTTACACAATGGGGGAATACACACAAAGGTGGAGGCTGAAAAAAGTTTTCCTCTTCTTAGTTGTGTAAGCCAAAAAGAACTCTAGTACAAAGAAATAGAAGAACCCTATATATGGGTCTCAAACCAAACTCAACTAACTAAGGTGGCATACTAACTGATCCACAAACTAGAATAGATAAGGATAGTTGTCATCTAGCTATTGCACATTGTGCAACTCTTGCTTGAGCTGCATTTTCCTCGCTTGCGTATTTGTGCTATACATTTTTGACAAAGTATCCCATGCCTCCTTTGGCGTACTTGTATCCTGAATATGCACAATCATAGAGTCTGAAATACTGATAGACAGCCAGTACATAACTTTTCTGGCTCTCTCATGCCATCCTTTAAATGCCTGCATTTACTGTTGATTGGGAACATCAGGAAGAAGTGGTTCTTCTTCATTTCCTGCAACAAATTTCCAATATCCTTTTCCCATAAGAAAATTCGTCATTCTAAACTTCCATGCTTGGAAGTTGTTCTTGTCAAGCTTTTCAGTGACAATCTGTGAAAGAGAATCATATGCCATTACAGAACACTGCAAAAAATTCTATCACTGCAAAAAACACAGCTTCAGCCTCACAAGAGCAAATCTGCAAAACTGATGAAAGTGGTATTTGACCACACAGTCACTTCCTAGTGACGATTTTGCATCAATAGGCAACAAGGATGATTCTGTAACTCCCAATGTCTCTACGCACAGGCATACGATGCAATTTCTACAGTAACTTTTCACCGACCTGTAGAACAGTGGTCGCACAGCAAAAAACAGGGCCTTTTCCTGAGTGCGTGCGGAAAACTTCCGCCTCCAAAACAGGCACCGAAATGGCCTCGAATAAAAAAAACAGGGCAACCAAGGGCTAAAGCCCTTACCCACAGCATATACTGCCCTCTTGCTACACCGCGAAGGGTCTCTCAATCTGAGACAATGCACTCTTGCACTTTTTGGCTATGCTACCTGCTCTGCAGAGACTTGCTCCCAAACTCAAAAAATGAAAGCAACACTGGTCCTCTTACCAGAACGCTGCAAAGTTGGTTTGCTTCCTTGAGCTCCTTACCACGAACCAGGCTCTGATACCATGTCAAGATTGTGGGAGAGAAGGAAGGAGTCTCACTTGTAGCTTTCTCACTTACACAATGGGGGAATACACACAAAGGTGGAGGCTGAAAACAGTTTTCCTCTTCTTAGTTGTGTAAGCCAAAAAGAACTCTGGTACAAAGAAATAGAAGAACCCTATATATGGGTCTCAAACCAAACTCAACTAACTAAGGTGGCATACTAACTGAGCCACGAACTAGAGTAGATAAGAATAGCTGTCATCTAGCTATTATTCATGGGCGGTGTACCAACCGCATCTGCAGCTAACAAGTCAGTGACATAAATGCACAACTGTCACCCTGGCATATCACGAGTGGAGCTCGATATCTCAACAACGCTGACCGAGGTTTTGATGGTTTTAGAGACAAACCCATTCCAATCCACTTCTTTAGGGGACCCTGCGGCAATGCTCTCTAGCAGTGGCATGCCAATTCTATTCATCAATTCGTTGTACCTCTATCCTGAGAAGAGGCCATGAGCCATCTTCGCTTACATCCATACTTCTGGGTTTGGGATATCTGCTAGACTTATCATGTCCACCATGTGCACATCATGCTTATTCACTCCCAATATGGCATATACATCTTTCCGAGGGCGTCTTTCTTCTTAACAGCCAAGCCTAGGGCCTTCTTGATCATTCCAGCACTCAATGGTACCTCCACTTGATGCTTTTCTTCTCCTGTCCAGACTGTTACTATGCTGTAGTCCCTTGCATCATCAAAACTTCTCAGAAACTCTACATACATGCTGTAGTCAACTGCTTGCCCTACTTTCTCCACGTACTTCCAGAGGGCACATTTGTCCACCAGTTACTTTACAGTTGGCTCCTCTAGGATGGCTTCGTCTAGGCTTAGTGTATGTTTGAAGGTGAAATGGCTAAAGCCCCTTGTCTTGACACTCAAGCCGTACCTAGTCTACTCTTCTTTTGTGAAAGGAAGCTTGCCACCTTTATCTTGCCCTGCCATTGTGGGTACCTGTCATTCATCATAATCCAATATTAGTATTCCTCATATGACTTTTTAGTAAGTAGGAAATTGATTTTTCTTCCATGAAGAGAATGAACTAGCTGAATTAAAGACATGAAATTTTCGAACAACAGCCTATTCATTCCAAAAAAAAATTGACATTTTCTTTCCAGCCCCTTTTTCTTTCTCTATTCTTTCCTGCTTTCAACTTTGATTGAGGCTTTTTATTTCCTTCTTTTTTCCTATACTTTCTTGGTCACCTTCATGTTACCCCCTCCCCCTGATGAGAATCCTTCCTAGGATTGGACATGGGAGAGGCAAGGCATTTGAGCACAGTATGGTGCTATCTACTTTGGAATAAGCCAATTGTAGAAATCATGGTTGTATTCCAAGTGAGCATGATGATTGAGATTACGAGGGCTAACACATAGTTGGGTAATATAAGTTAGCACATCAATTAGAAAATCACTCGAGTTAATGTGGCTAGGCACATGTAGGTCCTCTTCCGCAAGGATGCGATCAATGTAAGGGTGAACCAAGACCTGGTCATCTAGGTGTTTGTTTCAAGTGATGGCCAAGACCCTGAAAGAGGTTGGTGATATGTAAGTTGGGTCATACTCGGTTGTTTTAATCACACATCGCTGCTTAGCATTAGTCATTACTTGGCAACCCCATTTCTCCCATTGGAGACGTAGGTTACACCATTTTCGTAAGAATGATGAGTTAGAGTTAGCGAGGCGAGTGAGTTCCTCAAGCTCAACGGGTGGCGCATGCCTTTGTGGCTTGTGATACGATGTTATTAGCCGTCTAATGAGTGCATGCTCTTTTGAGATTTCAACATTATCAATCAACTCATTTGTGACCTTGGGGAATTTCATGGTCATGAACTCATATTCTTCCCAAGTGCAGGATAAAGAACGAACATCAAAGGCAAGGGGTTCATCAAGCAAGCCGATGTCGATTCTTTCATAGCTCCTAGCGAACGTGGCAAAAGTGTTGTTCAAGAGCTTGATTCAAGTCACCAAGTCATCTCTCGTATTCTCAACAAGGTCCTTGGCAACCGATAGAAATGAACATCGCTTGTAGGGAGAGGCCTAAGACTTGCTAGTGGTTGCGATGGAATTGGACTAGACAATGATGGTTCTAGTGGCAATGGACTAGAAAGTGGTGTTTCTAAGGGTAGCATCGTAGTTTGATCCGTGTGTCCAATGCTGCTTGGGGGTACTAAGGGTGGCTCCAGTCGCATAGATGGTGAATTGCCTTCCTCTTGCGCAATCACTAGGATGCTAAGCTCTCTAAACTTAGATGATTCTGGGGAATCAATCTGTTGTTTTGGTCTATATATTAGTTGGGGTTTGATGACCACAACCGTCACGAGTTCTGTAGGCTTTGCAGCTTGGGTTTCCTGGGTGTTCAGTGCCTTAGCAGGAGTGGGGCTTCCTGGAGATAGGGTGCAAGCGATGGTCGTGGTTGGGCTATGTTTCTAGGGTTTCCCTTTTTGGGCACCCATATTCAGGTGTTTCCTTCATAATATCATTGGGCTTGCAAGATATTTGGGGATCCATCGCGGCTTGATTGTGTGCCTATGTCGATAGTGTCGAGTTGATCTCTTAGGTTTCGAATGATAGTTGTTAGCCTTGCGGGGCTATGTTTATTGGCTACGAGTAGGTCTCTTTTGGTGCTTTAGCACCCATTCAAGTGTGGGCTCTGTGGCTTTGGAGATGGCCTTAGTTGGTGGTGGTTTTTTAGCCTGGGTGGGTTGTGATGATTCACGACCCCCCTCCCTAGGCTTGGTCCTAGGTAGCTCTATCGGTGGCATGGCAGGCTTGGGTGGAGCCTCGCTGCCCTTGCTGAAAGCTGTTACAATTTGAACGTTGCCAATGGCAAGGTGAATACGCTACAATCATAATCTACGTTGCAATGTGCTTGCTTCTTGAAAGTGTGTCCTAACAGTGATTCTTGACTTGCATCCTTTGTATTTGGAAATACATAAAAGATGACTGGTAGGCTCTCAGACTCGATAGAGACTGCGATCTTGCACTTCCCTAGGAGTGCATATGACTTGCCCCCGAATGGGTTGAGTTTAGTGTCAGTGGGTTGCAACTGTGGTTGACCAATGAGGGTCCAATGAGTGTGAGTCAAGACATTGAAGTCAACTCCCTCGTCAATCAAGGCATCAAATGTGTGTGTGTGTTGGGCAGTTGTCGTGATGCACAAGGATGCCGGTGCTACAACCTCCTCATCCTCATCCTCTAACTTGATGACGGTGGCTATACGAACATTGAGAGGGGCTTCTAGCATAGGGGGCTCATGCAGTGGATGTGTAGGAGGGTAGTACTTCTTCATGCGACTACCATTAAAGAAGCCTATGCCCTCACCTTCAAGGGTTTCAAGTTCTACGTTTGATGCCAGGAGGCATATTTCACGGTGGATTCCTTGATACGGTGGATTCCGTGAGGTTTTATGGTGGATTCCATAAACTTTTATTACCGGGGCTCATACACAAAGTGGATTCTTTGTGTGAGAAGTCGATGGGGATGCCTATCCTTTTCGGGCGTTTTGTTAATTTAGTGTGTACATGGGTGATTCCATAGCGGATGATTCTGCAAAATACATATTAAATTAATAAACATTTATGAGTTTAGAGTACGCACTCGTGATAAATTAAGGTTAGGATTGATTTCTAACCAATTGATTTATTTATGTAGCTGAAGACTGCTAGGTATTCACTTTTGTCGATTTAATTGTATTATTTTACTAACGATTGTGAATGCTTTAGTTGATGTGTAGAGATAGCAACAGTGGCGATGGATAGCGTGTATTCGAGTTATCATCTATATTTTGATGGGCATGCGCATACCTTAGGCATGGTGCCTATATTTTATCGCGCCTATTTATCAAGGAGTTGGATATTTATTTATTATTTTTGTATGCGCATGGGCGTATGATTTAGATATTTGTATTTGGACATTGTACTGGGTATGCCTGATTTCTTGGGCGCCCACCCATTAGCTTTATTTCTATTTGGCACAAAAGCAAACTCAAAAGCCAAAAGCGTGCTATTTTGTAATTTGGGCTATTATTTGAGCTTGAAGATGATTAATACATAAAATACATGCTTTGTGGGGCGCTCATACAAGGCATGGGGGGAGAGTGCACCCAATTAGTCTCTTGTTCATGTCGTGCAAGTCTTCTACATTGATTTGTGTGCAAAAAGTAGAGTTCTTTTGTTCTTAGGGTCCTTCTGACACTCACTAAGCGCGCTTACGGCATCCGATCTGTGCACCAGTGGTATCAAAGCGAAGCTGAGATCAAGAGCTTCCAATCACTACCCATCTTGCGCAAAGGCGGAGCTCCTGGAACGATCAAGCTCTACAGCTAGTTTCATCGCGAACGGTCGATACGGATGGATTCCTGGCGGTCAAGAACCTCTGTCTACAGCCTCTGATCGCGAAGGACCGGCTTGAGGAGGCGATATTATTAAGCTTAATAATAAAGCTTTAAGCTCCAAAAATCGACGACTGTGGCCACGGCATGCTGACGCAGTAATCAGCGAAAAAAAAGAACCCCCCCTATAAGCTTAGTCACCTAAGCTACAAGTCATAAATCTTCCTAGTCTACCAAGTTCTGCAAGTTGTTTTACTCTGCAAGTCTTGCAAGTTCCCAGAAGTCAAAACCTACTTACCTCAATTACTCCCATAAAGACTGTTCCTGCGCAGAAGCACAGAACTACAAAATTGTTCCCTGGAAGACTCTGTTCACATACGCAGACTTGCTGAACCAGTTTCAACACACACAGAAGGTCATACGTAGTTTTTACGAAGACTACGAACACCGCAACCGTAAAAGACAAAGACCGTAAAAGCCATGTCCCACTACTTGGGAGAGTTTCAAAAAGAAGTTTTTGCAGAATTTCCTTCTTCCTCAATTCCATGAAAAAGTCATAAAGCAATGGGATCTTCTACAACAAAGAGATCGTGAACCTATTTCCCAATACACCGAACGTTTTTGGAATGCCCTACTGCAAATACGCATGCTAGAAGATGTACCTGAAGCGACTCACAAACGCAAGTTTATGTCTGGCTTACTTGGACATTACTATGCTGAAGTCAATATGTTCAAACCTACAACCCTCGAAGATGCAATTTCTTTGGCTCATGACACTAAAGACAAGATTCAAGGAAGAGACAAGTGTCCACAACCCTCGAAGATGCAATTTCTTTGGCTCATGACACTGAACACAAGATTTGAGAAAAAGACAAAGACCGTAAAAGCCATGTCCCACTACTTGGGAGAGTTTCAAAAATAAGTTTTTGCAGAATTTCCTTCCTCCTCAATTCCATGAAAAAGTCATAAAGCAATGGGATCTTCTACAAGAAAGAGATCGTAAACCTATTTCCCAATACACCGAACGTTTTTGGAATGCCCTACTGCAACTACACATGCTAGAAGATGTACCTGAAGCGACTCACAAACGCAAGTATGTCTAGCTTACTTGGACATTACTATGCTGAAGTCAATATGTTCAAACCTACAACCCTCGAAGATGAAATTTCTTTGGCTCATGACACTGAAGACAAGATTCGAGGAAGAGACAAGTGTCCACAACAATTTCAAGCAAATGGTAACTATGGTTCCAAGCAATTCAATTCAAATTTTAAAAGATTCAATCTGTTTTATTCCATCTTCATTTCGTAAGTCTTGGACACGACCACCTGCTTTGCCAACAAATACCAATCAAAACCCTAAACCATCCTCACAGCCAAATCCTAATATTCCTAGACTTCTTGCAATTGCCAACAATGTATCTAAAGCCAAACCCATAGTTTGTTACAAATGCCATCAACCTAGACATCTAGCAGCCAATTACCAATCGAAGAAACCACCTATCCATATCAATTATCTTGGAGCAATGGAAGAAGAAGAACGAGAGGAAATGCCTGACTTTACGGAAGATGAAGACGACATTGCCACTACTTCAGATATTTTACCAGGTATGCCAACTCCACATTCTTTGTTGACAATGAAATGTTTAGTGCATGGTAAAGAAAAGATTATTTTCCATGATGATGGTAGTACACATGATTTTATTTCTGCAAAGTTAGTGAAAGAATTGAATTTACAAACTGTTTCTACACATTATCACATTAAAGCAGCATTCTTAGGCACAAGATATAATGGAACACAAGAGGTGCATAACTTAGAAATTAAAATTGGTGAATACACTGAACGAAGAAATTTCCTAGTTGTACCTTTGCAGTCTAGTGATAGTATCCTAGGTATGCCTTGGCGTCATCAGCATAATCCTGACATAGATTATTCCACTCATTCAATTAAAATTTATTTTCAAGGAAAACAAATTACATTGCATGGTATGCACGCTTCTAATAATTTTCCACTGCTTACTCATACTCAAGCTAAACGTGCATTACGTAAAAGTAGGAAATCTTATTTAATTTGGGTGAATGAACTTCAAGCTAAAGAAAAACATATGCATCCTAGGCATACACAATTTCTTGCTCAATTTAAAGATTGTTTTGCTGATGATTTACCACCTGGACTACCACCTTCACGTCCTAAAGATCACAAAATAGATTTAATTCCTGGTACACAACCACCATGTAAAGCACCACATAGGCATAACCAAATTGAACAAAAAGAAATTCAAAATCAAGTAGAATAATTGCTAAACAGAGGATTAATTAGACCTAGTAGTTCTCCATTTGGCGCACTTGTTTTATTAGTAAAGAAGAAGAATAATACTTATCGCATGTGCATTGATTATCGCGTCCTAAATAAAATTACAGTTAAGAATAGTTATTCGATTCCTAGGGTTGATGATCTTATGGATAAACTACAAGGTTCTGCCATATTCAGTAAGATATATCTTAAATCTGGTTATCATCAAGTGAGATTGGATAAATCTGATATATTCAAAACTGCATTTAGAACACAATTTGGATTGACTAATGCACCTGCTACATTTAGTCACATGATGAATCGCATATTTCTGAAATATCAGCATTGTGTTATAGTATTCTTTGATGATATCTTAGTATTCAGTAAAAATGAGAAAGAGCATTATGAACATCTGTCTTTAGTTTTCAAGTTGTTGAAAGATAATCAATTGTATGCTAATCCAGAAAAGAGTGAATTCTTTCAAACAGAAATTGAATATCTAGGTCATATTGTTTCATCAGAAGGTATTAAGGTTGACCCTAAAAAGATAGAAGCAATATTGAATTGGCCATACCCAAAAATGTGCATGAGTTACGTTCTTTTCTAGGTCTTGCTAGTTTTTATAGAAAGTTTGTGTTAAATTTTTCATTACTTGCCTTGCCTTTGACTAAACTTTTAAAGAAGGGTATTGTTTATAACTGGACTGATAATCAACAAAAATCTTTTGATTTATTGAAACATGCATTGTATTACAACTACCTGATTTCAATAGACCATTCTTTTTAGTAGTTACTGATGCCAGTGGATCTGGAATAGGAGCCGTACTTATGCAAGATAACCATCCCATAGCATACTCTAGCTGTAAACTGAAAATATCTGAACTTAAATATTCTACATATGATAAAGAATTGCTAGATGTAGTACAAGCTTTATATCAATGAAAACATTATTTAATGGGTTCTGAGTTTATGATTAAGACTGGCCAACAAAGTATTAGACATCTCCTTAGTCAACCCCAAATATCTGACAGATATATCAAATGGACAACTTTCATTCAAAGTTTTCATCCCCTTATCCAATATCAACCAGGAAAAGAGAATGTAGTAGCCGATGCTTTAAGTAGAAGTCCAACAATTCATAATATCTCTGTGATATCATTTGATTTCCTTATCCCTATGAAAGATACTTATCATCAGGATCTTACTTTTCATGCTGATTGGAATAAATTAGTTGTAAATAACTGGATTCCTATTGATTCACTGTCTTACAATAATGGATTCATGCTTTAGGAAAAGAGATTATGTGTTACAGTTCCATTTAGATCTTTTGTATTGAATGACATTCATTGTCCTCCATATCAAGGTCATAGAGGTATTATATCTACTTTGCATACATTGACTGAAGATTTTTATTGGCCACATATGGACACTGATGTATCTAACTTTGTTTCTGAATGTTTAGTTTGTCAAAGAGTTAAAAGACATCATGGTAAACAGTATGGTTTACTAATGCCCTTATCTATTCCATCACGACCATGGGAACAGATTTCTATGGATTTTATTACTAGTTTACCTAACACTAAAGCTAACCATGATATGATTTGGACTGTTGTAGACAGGTTTAGTAAACAAGCATATTTCATTCCATGCAAGAAAACTTTAATAACATCTCAAGCAGCTCAATTGTTTTTGAAAACTGTGTTTACTAACCATGGTTTACCAAAAGTTATTATTTCTGATCGTGATTCTAGATTCTGTAATAATTTTTGGATTACTTTGTTTGCTAACTTAGGAACAAAGATTGATTTTTCATCTGCATTTCATCCTGAAACAAATGGTCAAACAGAAGCTACTAACAGTACTATTTTAGATCTTTTACGTGCTTACACTATTTCAAAACCAGATACATGGGATACATATCTATATTTACTTCAATTTGCATATAATAATACTCCACGCACAGCTACAAAGAAAGCACCATTTGAAGTTATTTATGGTTATAGATTGTCTACACCTATTGCATCTTTATCAAATAAGATTCAGACTGCTGATGATATTGCTAACATGCACGCTACTATTTTTGATGAAGTTAAAGATATGATTGCCAAAGCCCAGCAATCATATACAAAACAAGACAATAAGAAAAGGCAGGCCGTAAATTTTAAAGTTGATGACTATGTTTGGTTAAGAATAGAAAAACGTAGATTACAAAGTGTAGATAAACACCCAGTAGTGAAATTAGCACCTAGATTCTATGGACCATTCAAGATCATACACAAAATCAATGACAATGCAGTTAAGTTAGAACTACTACCACATTGGAAAATTCACAACACCTTTCATATTAGTTTATTACGACCCTTTAGAGGCCAATTGCCTGTACACCCTATTTATGAAAACCCACCTTTGTTAGATGAAGAGACTAAAATCCTTGAGCCTGAAGCTATTATAGATACTGGCTTTATGACCACTAGAACTGGCCGTAGATATTCTAGATATTTGGTCAAGTTTAAAAACCATCCTATTGAAGAGGCCCAATGGATGCACACTAGAGATTTAAATGCTTTCCCCACTCTGTTAGCTCCACATTGAGCTAATAGCAATTGAGGACAATTGCTATCCCACCCTGGGGGTATGATGCTAGGAGGCATGTTTCACGGTGGATTCCGTAAACTTTTATTACCGAGGCTCATACACAAAGTGGATTCTTTGTGCGAGAAGTCGATGGGGATGCCTATCCTTTTCGGGCGTTTTGTTAATTTAGTGTGTACATGGGTGATTCCATAACGGGTGATTCTGCAAAATACATATTAAATTAATAAATATTTATGAGTTTAGAGTGCGCACTCGTGATAAATTAAGGTTAGGATTGATTTTTAACCAATTGATTTATTTATGTAGCTGAAGACTGCTAGATATTCACTTTTGTCGGTTTAATTGTATTATTTTACTAACGATTATGAATGCTTCAGTTGATGTATAGAGATAGTAGCAGTGGCGGTGGATAGCATTGGAGGATAGCGTGTATTCGAGTTATCATCTATATTTTGATGGGCGCATACCTTAGGCATGGCACCTATATTTTGTCGCACCTATTTATCAAGGCATTGGATATTTATTTATTATTTTTGTATGCGCATGGGCACACGATTCAGATATTTGTATTTGGACATTGTACTTGGTATGCCTGATTTCTTGGGTGCCCGCCCATTAGCTTTATTTCTATTTGGCACAAAAGCAAACTTAAAAGCCAAAAGCATGCTATTTTGTAATTTGGGCTATTATTTGAGCTTGAAGATGATTAATACATAAAATACATGCTTTGTGGGCCGCTCACACAAGGCATGGGGGGAGATTGCATCCAATTGGTCTCTTGTTCATGTCGTGCAAGTCTTCTACATTGATTTGTGTGCAAAAAGTAGAGTTCTTTTGTTCTTGGGGACCTTCTAACGCTCACTACGCGCGCTTACGTCATCCGATCTTTGCACCAGTGCTACCCATCCTACTAATGGTGCGTACTTGGAAGGGTCCTAATCCTCATAATTTCGTTTTCTACTTGTGACCCTTTATCGAGTAGAGCAAAAAAAGCTCTCCCTACTCAAAGTTGTGTTATTTGACGTGCTTGTTGAACCACATCTTCCGTCGTACTTTCTCACAAATTAGGGCATGGGTGGCTAGGAGCCTCGCCTCGGTGAGTCATTCCAATTCCATGAGACAGTCAATCCAAGTTTTCTTCCCTCCCCATCTCTCCTATGCTACTATCCTCAAGCTAGGGACAAAGAATTCTAATGGCAAGATGGCCTCAGCCCCATAGGTCATCCTAAAGGGCATCTGTCCCACAGTCGTTTTATAGGATGTCTGATAGGCTGATACTGCTGCCATAAGTTTGTTGTCCTAGTCACTTCACAAGGTAGAAACTACCTTTGTAAGGACATTGACTAAGATCTTGTTTGTGGATTCTGCTTGGCCATTAGCTTGAGGATAGTAGGGTAAGGATTTCCTGTGGATGATTAAGAAAGTTGAGAGCAGGTAGGCAATCACCTCATTGATAAAGTGAGTGCCTTGGTCGCTTACTAATTTGATAGGGCAACCAAATCATGGGATAACCTACTCCCACAAGAACTTTGTTGTGGTCCTAGCATCGTTCTTCTTGGTGGCTCGTGGCTCAGCCCATTTTGTAAGATAGTCAAATGCTACAATGATATATCTAGCCTATGAGTATTGTGCTATGAGACTGATGGGTCCAATGAAGTTGATTCCCCACTTTTCAAAGGATTGTCATGCAATGATAGGGGCCAACTCCCACATTATCCTTTCGTGCAGGAAATTGAGTCCTTTGGCACTCATCACAATGCTTTACAAACTTAGCAGCATCACGGAATAGGGTGGGCCACCACAGCTAAGATTTCAGTATCTTATAGGCCGTCATATCCCTGCTAAAGTGCCCTCCAACAATCCCACCATGTGCTTCTCTCAACACATCGTGCATCTCGTGCTCGCACACACATCGTCATAGCAACCCATCTTGCCCTAACCTATAAAGTTGACCAGCTATCAACTAGTAAGGTTGGATTTTCAAAATAAGTCTCATAAGCCTCGCCTTCTGGATAGGTCTCTCATGCAGACCGTGCTCTAGCACTTGGACTATGTCATCCACCCAGTATAGCGTTAGATCAGCTCTAAATAATTCTTTCTCGCTAGGCAAGCTAAAAAGATGAGCATCCGGCAGATCATCAGCTATGCCTTGTCCGCGGCTTCTCCTATGGTTATTCGGGACATGTGATCAGCCATGTAGTGCTACTTTCCCTTGCGTACCACCACAAAGAAATCAAATTCTAGAAGAAGATGTAACCATCTTGCAATGCATCTAGTAACGTAAGGTTTATTTACAAGATATAGCAAGGCTTGATGGTTTACAAAAAGGTAAAAGGCATGACTAGGAGGTAGTATCGAAACTTCTTTACATCGAATACCATGGCCAACTCCTTCCTTTCTGTGGTGGAGTAATTCATCTCCATGTCAATGAGCTGCCTACTAGCAAAACTCACGGGGTAATCCAAGTTATGTTTACTAGGCTAACTCCAATAGCAAATTTAGACGCGTCTATATACACATGGAAGGTGATGTTCATTTAGTCTAGGGATCGTAAGATTGGTGAAATTGTAAGAGCCTTCTTCAACTCCTAATATGCTCGTTGGCACTCATCAATCCACTCGAATACGATTAGCAGCTTATACAATGGTCTTGCAATCATTGTGTAATTCAACATGAAGTGCCGATAGTATCCAGTATGACCTTAGAAACACTGAACTTCCTTATAATCCTTGGGTGGCAACAAGTCAACAATGACCCTGACTTTCGAAAAGCCAATGGCTATGTCATTCTTGGATACCACATGCCCTAGGATGCATCCACGCTTGACCCAAAACTAGCACTTCAAGGGGTTCAATGAGAGGTTGTAAAGCCGACATCATTCAAAGATCGCTTGTAGCTTTTCCAAGTGTTATGCCAGCTAGAGTGCATGCATAGGTCGTCTACAAACACCTCTACCTCTCGTCTAAGCATATCTTTGAAGATGGTGCACATTAGACGCTGGAAGGTTGCAAGTGCATTCATTAACCCAAAGGGCATTACGATATAAGTGAAGACACCCCACTCAATGGCAAACACGGTCTTGTGCCTATCCTCGGGAGATGTACTTGCACCTGGTTATATCCTGAGAAGCCGTCTAGAAAGTTATTGACCTCTTTACCTACTACCCTTTTGAGCATGTGCTCCATGTATGGTAATGGGTAATTATTCCATTTTGTCACAGTGTTAACCTTCTTATAGTTCACACACACTCGGATCTTCCCATTCTTCTTCATGACTATTATGATTGGTGATACCCAGTTCGTGTGCTCTATTTCGTAGATGAATCCTACCCTCGTTTGCTTATCAATTTCCTCCTTCATAGCTTGGGCATGTTTCGGCGAATTTATAGGATACGGTCGTTGTTTTACAGGCATGCATCAGGGGCCATTGGTATGTTATGTGTCACCACTCTAGGATCCACTCCTTTGAGCTCATCTAAGGACCAGGCGAACACATCCATGTACTCTTGCAAGAGCACAATGAGACTGGCCTCTCCCCCCTCGGTCAAGTTGTCAGCTATAAACATAGGTCAAGGCTTCTCGCCTTCCCCTGCCAGGTTGACTTCCTTGGCCTTTGCGGGTCCCTCGATCGGCTCACTTGTCTGTCCTTTTCTTTTCGCCCCCAGTAGGATTGCTACCCTATCACCTTTCTTAAACTTCGTGAAGCATTTTGGTAGGTCCTGTAGTTTCTTCTATTGTTCTCCCTCCAATTCCTTCGTACGTCCTCTCCTTTCTTCCTTCAATCGTCTGCGCCTCAAGTGGACCGGCAGGTATCCGTTAGTGTGTTTGGTCTTAGGAGGTCAAGGTATCTCTAGGTCACTCTCCGTACTACTAACCTCCGATTTAGAATTAAAATCGCAATCCTCACTAAAGGAAGGAGTTTCAGTAGTCGTATCTCGATGGGTGTGTCCGTTCTAAGCAAGGGTGTTGTGGGTGGTTGGTTATCCCTGCTTGTTCGTAATCTACTACTCCTATGTGCTCCAACCAGGAGCGATAGCACTCCATCCGCATGACTCCTCTCTTGATCTTGTAAGCACTCCCTTTCTAAGCCTTGGAGTCTGCTCTTATCTGCCCTATCACTCTTCCCTCATTGTCATACTCTACAATGTCTATCTCTTCTTTGCTTTCCTCACTAATAGAGAGGCAGTCCTCATACTCATTGTTAGAACCGTCACCTTTTGACTACTCATCATCTCCTAGACTCTCATCTCTAGCCTG